>NW_027218553.1:0-19684 GCF_027580195.1 Bos mutus
AACAGTTAGCACTGGACATGGAGCAACAGACTGGTTCCAAATAGGAAAAGGAGTACGTCAAGGCTGTATATTGTCACCCTGCTTATTTAACTTATATGCAGATTACATCATGAGAAACACTGGGCTGGATCAAGCACAAACTGGAACTAAAATTGCCGAGAGAAATATCAATAACCTCAGATATGCAGATGACACCACCCTTATGGCAGAAAATGAAGAACTAAAGAGCCTCTTGATGAAAGTGAAAGAGGAGAGTGAGAAAGTTGGCTTAAAGCTCAACATTCAGAAAACTAAGATCATGGCATCCAGTCCCATCAATTCATGGCAAATAGATGGGGAAACAGTGGCTGACTTTTTTTTTGGGTGGGGTCCAAAATAACTGCAGATGGTGATTGCAGAAACATGAAATTAAAAGAAGCTTACTTCTTGGAAGGAAAGTTATGACCAAGATAGATAGCATATTAAAAAGCAGAGACATTACTTTGTCAACAAATATCCATCTAGTCAAGGCTATGGTTTTTCCGGTAGTCATGTGTGGATGTGAGAGTTGGACTATAAAGAAAGCTGAGCGCAGAAGAATTGAGGTTTTTGAACTGTGGTGTTGGAGAAGACTCTTGAGAGTCCCTTGGAATGCAAGGAGAACTGACCCGTCCATCCTAAAGGAGATCAGTCCTGGGTGTTTACTTGAAGGACTGATGTTGAAGCTTAAACTCCAATATTTTGGCCACCTGATGCAAAGAGCTGACTCATTTGAAAAGACCCTCATGTTGGGAAAGATTGAAGGCAGGAGGAGAAGGGGACAACAGAGGATGAGATGGCTGGATAGCATCACTGACTCAATGGACATGAGTTTGGGTAAACTCCAGGAGTTGGTGATGGACAGGGAGGCCTGGTGTGCTGTGGTTCATGGGGTCACAAAGAGTTGGACATGAAGGAGTGACTGAACTGAACTGAACTAGGTTTGTCACAGCTTTCCTTCCAAGGACCAAGCATCTTTTAATTTCATGGCTGCAGTCACTGTCTGTATCATTTTGGAGCCCAAGAAAAGAAAATCTGTCACTGCTTTCACCTTTCCCCCTTCTATTTGCCATGATGTGATAGAACTGCATGCCATGATCTTAGTTTTTTTCAATGAGTTTTGTTTTTTTTTTTTTTTTTTGAGGTTTAAGTCAGCTTTACACTCTCCTTTCACTTTCATCAGGAGGCTCTTTAGTTCCTCTTCACTTTCTGCTATTAAGACTAGTATTATCTGCATATCTGAGGTTGTTGATATAGGTGACTGGTTTTATCTCTGGGATTTCTATTGTTATCCCATGGTCTGTATTTCTGTTTTGGTGCCAGTACCATACTGTTTTGGTTACTGTAGCTTTGTAGTGTATTGTGAAGTCAGGAAGCCTGATTCCTCTAGCTCCATTTTTCTTTCTCAAGATGGCTTTGACTGTTCCGGGTCTTTTGTTTTCATCCAAACAATTTGTAAACATTTTTGTTCTATTTCCATGAAAAATATTATTGTAATTTGGTAGAGATGGCATCAAATCTGTTAGTCAGTTTGGGTAGTGTAGTCATTTTCCCAATATTGATTAATCCACTCCAAGAACATGGTATATCTCTCCACCTTTTTGTGTCATCTTTGATTTCATTTATCAATCCTTATAGTTTTCTGAGTACAGGTCTTTTGCCTCCTTAGGTATGTTTTCTTCTTAGGTATTTTTATTATATTTTTAATGTGATGTAAAGTGGGATCGTTTCCGTAATTTCTCTTTCTGATCATTCGTCATTAGTGTATAAGAATGCAAGAAATTTTGGTGTATTCATTTTATATCTGGCAGATTTACCAAATTCAGTGATAAACTCTGGTAGTGTTCTGGTAGCATCTTTATGATTTTCCATAGTTAATATCATCTCATTTACAAACAATGACAATTTCACTTTTTTCCCCCATTTTTGATTCCTTTTATTTCTTTCTCTTCTCTGATTGCCATGGCTAGACTTCAAAACTGGTTTGAGTGGTAGTGGCGAGTGTGGCCATCTCTGTCTTGTTCCTGGTCTTAGACAAAATGCTTTCAGTTTTTTGCCATTGAGACTGATGTTTGCTGTGGGTTTGTCTTTTATGTCCTTTATTATGTTGAGGTAGGTTCCCTCTGTGCTCACTTTCTGGAGAGTTTTTAATCATAAATGGTGTTGAATTTTGTTGAACATTTTTCTGTATCTGTTGAGGTGATCATATGGTATTTGTTCTTCCGTTTGTTAATGTGGTGTATCACATTGATTGATTTCCATATATTGAAGAATCTGCGCATCCCTGGGATAAATCCCACTTGATCATGGTGTATAATTCTTTTAATGTGTTGTTGACATATGTTCTAGAGAGGCTTTTTATCATAAATGGATGTTGAATTTTGTCCAAAGCTTTTTCTGCAGATACTGAGATGATCATAGGGCTCTTACTCTTCATTTTGTTACTGGGGTGGTATATCACAGTGATTCTTTTTTTGTGGATAATGAAAATTCCTGGCACCCCTAGGACAAATCCTAACTGATCATGATTTATGATCTAATGCATTATTGAATTTGCTTGACTAGTATTTTGTTGAGAATATCTTCCTCTGCAGTTTTTTGGAATGGTTTCAGATGGATCAATATCAAGTCTTCTCTAAATGCTTGGTAGAATTCACCTTTGAAGCCTGGGTCCTTGTTTTGTGAGAGTTTTAAATTTCTGATTCAATTTTAGTATTGGTAACTGGTGTGTTTTTATTTTCTATTTCTTCGTGGTTCAGTCTTAGGAGATAGTACCTTTCTAAGACTTTGTCTTCCTCTTCTATGTTGTCCATTTTATTGGTGTATAGTTGCTCATTGTAGTGTCTTATTGTCCTTTGTATTTTGTAGTCTTGGTTGTAGCTTCTTTTCTATTTCTGATTTTATTGATGTGGGCCCTCCCCTTTTTTTCTTCTGTGTCTGGCTCAACATTTATCGATTTTATTTATGTTTTCAAAGAACCAGCTTTTAGTGATAACACTAGTGACCTTTTCTACTGGCTTCTTTTTAGCTTCTAGATCATTTATGTCTGCTCTGATCTTTATGATTTCTTTCTTTCTACTATCTTTGGGTTTTGTTTGCTCTTCTTTCTCTAGTTGGTTTAGCTGTAAGGTTTGGCGGTTTATATTTTTTTTTTTTTTTTTTTTTTTGTCTCCTGAGGTAAGTTTGTGTCACTAAAAACTTCCATAATAGAACTGTTTCTGCTATGTCCCATACATTTTGGATCGCCATGTTTTCATTTTCAGTTGTCTCTAGATATGTTTTAGTTTCCTCTTTAATCTCTTCAATGATCCATTGGGTGTTTTGTAACAGAATGTTTTAGCCTTCATGTGATTCTGTTGTATTTTCTCCAGTTTTTCTGTTTGTTTGTTTTGGTAGTTGATTTCTAGTCTCAGAGCTCTGTGGTAAGAAAAGATGTTTGTATGATTAAATTTTTCTTAAATTTACTGAGGCTTCCTTGTGGTCTAGCTTGTGATCTCTTATAGAGAATGGTTCATATTCATATAAAAAAGAATGTGTAATCTCTTGCTTTCAGATGGAATGTGGGCGCTCTCTCTCTATGTGTGTGTGTGTGTGTATGTGTGTGTATATATACACACATACAGAAAAAGCAATGGCACCCCACTCCAGTACTCTTGCCTGGAGAATCCCATGGATGGAGGAGCCTGGTAGGCTGCAGTCCATGGGGTCGCTAAGAGTCAGACAGGACTGAGGGGCTTCACTTTCACTTTTCATTTTCATGCATTGGAGAAGGAAGTGGCAACCCACTCCAGTGGTCTTGCCTGGAGAATCCCAGGGACAGGGGAGCCGGATGGGCTGCCGTCTATGGGGTTGCACAGAGTCGGACATGACTGAAGCGACTTAGCAGCATATATATATATATATATATATATATATATATGTATATATATATGATAAGATAAAATTAAGAGCATTTAATATGTAATGTGTTAATTCAGGCCTGTGTTTTCTTATTCATTTTCTGTCTGGATGATGTGGAGTTGATGTAAGTGGGGTGTTAGAGTGTCTTAGCATTATTGTGTTAGCATTGATTTTTCCTTTTATTTCTGTTAGTATTTGTCTCATATATCCAGGTGCTCCTTTTTGGGTGTATATATTTGCAATTGTTATATCTTCTTGTTGGATTCATGCTTTGAACATTATGTAGTGTCCTTCTTTGCCTCTTGTAGCAGTCTAAAGTACATATTGCCTGATATAAGTATGGCTTCTCCAATTAATTTTTAAAAATTTTTCCATTTGTTGGAATACCTTTTTCAATCACCTCACTTTCAGCCTGTATGTGTCTCTAGATCTGAAGTAAGTTTCTTGTAGGCAGTATATATCCAGGTCTTGTTTCTGATCTAGTCAGCCATTCTGTCTTTGGTTGGAGCATTTAATCCATTTATATCTAAGGTAATTGTAGATAAGTGTGTTTTTCTCACCATTTTGTTAATTGTTTGTCATTTGTTTTCCTTTTTTGTCTTTTGTTCACTTCTCTTTTTGTTTGATGACTATAGTTAGTGTTATGTTTCTATTATTTTTGTGTTTATATCTATTATACATTTTTGGCTTCCAGTTATCATGAGGCTTTTTTATATCAGTCCATATATATACATGATTGTTTTAATTTGCTGATCTCTTAATTTTAAACACAGTTTAGAAACCCTGCATTTGTACTCTCCTCCCCTCACCATGACTGTTTTTGAAGTCATATTTTGCATCCAACTGTTTTGTGGATACCTTAACTGCTTACTGGGGAGACAGTAGATTTTACTCTTTTTTTTTTCTTTTCTAATTCCTTTTAACCTTCCTATCAACTTTGTGTGGATAATTGCTTACCTTTACAGTATGTTTGTCTTTATCAGTGAGCTTTTTCATTTCCTCATTGTTTCCAGTTGTGGCCTTTTCTTTTTTCTTAGAGACATTCCTTTACCATTTGTTGTAAATCTGGTTTAGTGGCAGTGAATTCTTTTAGGTTTTGCTTGTCTATAAAGCTTTTGATTTCTCCATCAAATCTGAACAAGAACCTTGCTCAGGAGAGTAATTCTCGGTTGTATTCTAGGTGGTGGTTTTCTCTTTCCTCAGTTTAAATGTATAGGGCCACTCTTGTCTGGCTTGCAGAGTTTCAGCTGAAAAATCAGGTGATAGCCTTATGGGAGATTCCTTGTTTCTTATTTCTTGCATTCCCTTGGCATCTTTTAACATTTTCTCTTTATCTTTAATGTTTTTCATTTTGATTACAATTTGTCTTGGTGTGATTTATTCTCTTTGGGATAATCCTCTAAGGGACTTCCTGCAACTCCTGGACTTGGGTGACTTTTTGCTTCCTCATGTTATGAAAGTTTTCAGCTATTATCTCTTCAATTATTTTTTCAGGCCCTTTGTCTCACTTTTCCTTGTGGGGCCTGCATAATGTGAATATTAGTGCACTATTCCAGAGGTCTACTCAAGTGCCCTCATTTCTTTTCGTTCTTTGTTGTTGTTGTCGTCATCCAGCGGTAGTGATTTTCAGTACTCTGTCTTCCAGCACACTGGTCCATTCTGCAACATTTAGTTTACTGTTGATTCCTACAGTAGGTATGAATCCTACTGTAAAAAATTCCTAAGTTATTTTTTATTTCACTTTTGTTCTTTATATTTTCTAACTTTTGTTAAAAACTTGTGACTTCTTATCCTTTGCATTCATTCTTCTGAATTCTTTTGTTATCTTATTATCATTACTATGAACTCTTTTTCATGTAGATTGCCTATCTCCATTAGTTCTTATTCTGGGGTTTTATATTTTTCCTTCATCTGGAACATATTCTTCTGCTGCCTCACTTTGCCCAAGTTGCCATTTGTGTTTTCATACATGTGGTAAGTAGCTACATTTCTTGATCTTGGAGAAGTGGCCTTATGTAGGAGAAATCTTATGTGTCTCAGCCATGTACTCCCCTCTCAGCACTCGTGTCTTATGATCTAGGGGTTCCCCCTAATGGGGCTGCACATGTCCTTCTGTTGTCACAGGCTGACTACATAGATGGTCTGGTAGGCTTGTTTGACCCCAAATCCTATTGGTTATGATGGCCTGCTTTGTGCAGATGGTGCTGGTTGCTATTCATCAGAACTTGGTCACAAGTGCTTGGCTGTAGAGCCCAAGGTGGCTTTGGGGCCAGTGCTGACTCGCTGGTGAATGGAATCAGGATCCCAAAGACTTTAGGGTTGTTTGCACCCAAGGGCAAGTGAAGTCATATCCTGAGGACCGTATTGGACTACTACTGGCAGGCAGGAGTCTGGTTATAGGCCCAGGGATCTCAGAACTCATTTCAAATCTTTGCTGGATGAGGGAGTCCTGACAGAGTGGGATTTGGGGTCCAGGAAGTCCTACACTTTGCGTTGGCCTGATAGTGGACAGAGCCAGGACCCAGCTGTCCCCAGGTTATGGTCTGGCCTACTATTGTCAGACTCAGTCTGCAGGATCGTAATTTTCTTGTTTCTGGTGTCTGCTCCTTTGTGGGTGTGGATGCTCTAGAGGCTAGTGCAGGCTTCCTGGAGTAAAGGGCCAATGCCTGTCCACTGATGAGTGGAACTGGGTCTTAGTCCTGTGGAGGACAAGGCCATGGTTTGGGGCATGTTTAGATGACACTATGGAAGTCTTTAGACATCCTCTCTGCTGATGAGGTATTGTGTCCCCATTCAGTTTGCTTTTGGCCTGATGTGAGCCATGCTAAAGCTGCAACTCCAGTACTTTGGCCACCTCATGTGAAGAGTTGACTCATTGGAAAAGACTCTGATGCTGGGAGGGATTGGGGGCTGGAGGAGAAGGGGACAACAGAGGATGAGATGGCTGGATGGCATCACGGACTTGATGGACATCAGTCTGGGTGAACTCTGGGAGTTGGTGATGGACAGGGAGGCCTGGCGTGCTGTGATTCATGGGCTCGCAAAGGGTCGGACACGACTGAGCGACTGAACTGAACTGAACTGAACCATCACTGTTGCCTACAGGCTACCGGGTGGGACTAGGTCTTAAAACTAATGAATCAAGGTGAAGGTGGAAGCCACCAGCAGCAGTGTTCAAGTAGTTTACTGTTCCTAAATATGTCTGTCACCAGTGTCCATGTCTGAAGTGTGAGCCATAACTGAACCCTGCCTCTCCAGGAGACTCTCCAAGAGAAGCAGGTAGTTCTGGCCTAGGCTCCTACCAAATTACTACTTTTGCCCTAGGTCCCTATGTGCATAATATTTTGTGTGCACCTTTTAAGAGTAAAGTCTTTATTTCTCCCAGTCCTGTGGGGTCCTGTAATTAAGCCCCACTGGCCTTCAAAGCCAGATTTTTTTTTTTTTTTAATCTCATCTTTCCAATGATGAACCCCTGGGCTGGGGAGCCTGATGGGGGGGCTCAGAACTCTCTGTCCTGTGGGGAAAACTCTGCAATATATTGTTGTTATTGTCCAGTTTGAGGGTTGCCCACCTGGGACATATGGGATTTGATTATATTGCCAGTTCACCCCTCCTATGCATCCCCTTGTGGTTACTTCTTTGTCTCTTGTTGTAGAAGATATTTTCTGGAAGGTTCCAGTCCATTTCATTAATTGTTGTTCTGCAGATAGTTGTGATTTTGGTGTGCTCATAAGAGGCAGTGAGCTCAGAGACTTTCTACACTGACGACATGGCTACCCTCTCCAATCATCTGTTGATGGGCCCCTGGATTGTATTGATTCCTTGGCTATTGTAAATAGTGCTGCTATGAACATTTGGGTACACGAACCTTTTCAAACTAGTATTTCACTTTTTTTTTTCTTCCATATATACCCACAAGTGGATTTGCTAGATCATACAGTAGTTCTATTTTCAGTTTTTAGAGGAATCGCCACACTGTGTTCCAACAGTGACTGCACCAGTTTGCATTCCTATCAACTATGCTGAAGGATTCCCTTTCCTCCACACCCTCTGCAGGACTTATTGTTTGTAGATTTTTGGATGACAGCCATTCTGACCAGTGTGAGGTGATACTTTGTAGTTTTGATTTGCATTTCTCTAGTAATTAGTGATGTTGAGCACTTTTTCATGTGGTATTTTGCCATTTGTATATTTTCCTTCAAGAAAGGTCTATTTAGATCTTTCATCCATTTTTGGGGGGGCTGGGTATTCAGTTGTAGGAGATGTTTGTATACTTTGAAGGTTAATCCATTTTCGGTAGCTTTGTGGCAAGGATTTTCTCCCATTCTGAGGGCCGTCTTTTCATTTTGCTTATGGTTTCCTTTGCTATGCAAAGGTTTTTGTAGGCTTAATCAGATATCACCAATCAAAATTTATTTTTATTTTCTTTATGATGTGGGTCAAAAAAGATCTTGCTGTAATTTATGTCAGAGTGTCGTGCCTATGTTTTTCTCTAAGAATTTTATAGTATCTGGTCATACATGTAAGTCTTTAATCCACTTTGACTTTATCCTTGTGTAGCATGTTAGGGAGTGTTCTTATTTCATTCTTTTACATGTAGGTGTCCAGATTCCCCACCACCATTTATTGAAGAGAGATTATTTTCTTCATTGTTAATTCCTGCTCCATTTGTCATAGATTAGGTGACCAGAGGTGAATGGGTTTATCTCTGGATTTTTTATCCTGTTCCATTGGTCTATACTTCTGTTTTGAGGCCAACATCATGCTGTTTTGTTTAATGTAGCTTTGTCCTGGACTCTGAAGTTATGGGGCCTGATTTTTCCAGCTCCAATTTTCTTTCCTAAGATCCCTGTGTCTATTCAGGGTCTTTTGTGCTTCCATACACATTTCTAAAAAGTATTATAATTCTTAGAAAACTGCCATTGCTAATTTGATAAGGAATGCCTTGAATCTATAGATTGCTTTGGGTAGTATGGTCATTTCCCCAATATTGATTCATTCAATCCAAGGAGATGGTATATGTGCAAAGAAATAGAGAAAAGCAAGAGAATGAGAAAGATTAGAGATCCTTCAAGAAAATTGGAGATATCAAAGGAACATTTCATGCAAGGATGGGCATGATAAAGGACAGAAACAGCAAGGACCTAAAAGAAGCAGAAGAGATTAGGAAGAGGTGGCAAGAAAACACAGACAAACTAAACAAAAGAAGGTCTTGATGACCCAGATAACCAAGATGGTGCGGTCACTAACCTAGAGCCAGACATCATGGGGTGTGAGGTCACTTAGTGTGGTGTGTGGGCCTTAGGAAGCATTACTATGAACAAAGCTAGTGGAAGTGATGGACTTCCAGCTGAGCTATTTAAAATTCTAAAAGAGGATGCTGTTAAAGTGCTGGACTAAATATGTCAGTAAATTTGGAAAACTCAGCAGTGGCAACAGAATTGGAAAAGATGAGGTTCATTCCAATCCCAAAGAAGGGCAATGCCAAAGAATGTTCAAACTACTGTACAATTGTGCTCATTTCACTTGCTGGCAAGGTAACCCTCAAAATCCTTCAAGCTAGGTTTCAGCAGGATATGAACCCCAGAATGTCCAGACGTCCAAGCTGGATTTTGAAGAGGCAGAAGAACCAGAGATCACATTGCCAACATTTGTTGGATCATGGAAAAAGCAAGGGAGTTTGAGAAAGAAATATCTACTTCTACTTCATTGCCTGCACTAAAGATTTGACTGTGTGGATTACAACAAACTGTGGAAAATACTTAAAGAGATGGATCACAGCCTTGTGATGGAGATGTGTATAACTTAATGAAACTATGAGTCGTGCCATACAGGGGCACCCAAGATGGATGGGTCATAGTGGAGACTTAGTGGAGAGTTCTGATAAAATGTGGTCCACTGGAGGAGGGAACAGCAAATCACTCCAGTATTCTTGCTTTGAGAGCCCCCATGAAGAGTATGAAAAGGCAAAGCGATATGACACTGGAAGAAGAGCCCCCCAGGTTGGAAGGCATCCAGTATGTTCCTGGGGATGAGGGGAACAATAGCTCCAGAAAGAATGAAGAGATTGAGCCAAAGTGGAAATGACACTTAGCTGTAGATGTGTCTGGTGGTTAAAGTAAAAAAAATCTGATGGTGTAAAGAAAAATATTGCCTAGGAATTTAGAATATTAGGCCCATGAATCAAGGTAAATTGGAAGTGGTCAAGCAGGAGATGGCAAGAGTGAGCACTAAAATGGTTGGAAATGGGCGAATTTAATTCAGATAACCATTACATCTACTACTGTGGGCAAGAATCCCTTAGAAGAAACAGAGTAGCCTTCCTAATCAACAAAAGAGTCTGAAATGCCGTACTTGAGTGCAATCTCAAAACAACAGAATAATCTTGGTTCATTTCCATGGTAAACCATTCAACATCACAGTAATTCAATTCTATGCCCCATCGACTAATGCTGAAGAAGCTGAAATTGCTCAGTTCTGTGGAGACCTGTAAGACCTTCTAGAACTAACACCCAAAAAAGATGTCCTATTTGTCCTATTCTGGGGGACTAGAATGCAAAAGTAGGAAGTCATGAGATACCATGAGTAACAGACAAGTTTGGCCTTGGAATACAAAATGAAGCAGGGCAAAGACTAACAGAGTTTTGTCAGAACACACTGGTAATAGCAAACACCCTCTTCCAACAACACAAGAGATGACTCTACGCATGGACATCACTAGATGATCAAAACCGAAATCAGATCGACTATATGCTTTGCAGTCAAAATTAGAGCAGCTGTATACAGTTAGCAAAAACAAGGCCTGGAGCTGACTGTGGCTCAGATCATGAGCTCCTTTTTGCAAAATTCAGGCTTAAATGGAAGAAAGTAGGGAAAACTGCAAAGCCATTCAGGTATGGCCTAAACCAAATCCTTTATGGTTATACAGTGGAGTTTACAAATAGATTTAAAAGATTAGATCTGGTAGACAGAGTGTCTGAAGAACTGTGGACGGAGGTTTGTAACACTGTAAAAGAGGAAGTGACCAAACTCATCCCAGGGAAAAAGAAATGTAAGAAGGCAGAGAAATTGTCTGAGGAGGCTTTACAAATAGTTGAGAAAAGAAGAGAAGCAAAAGTCAGGGGGGAAAAGTGAAAGATGCACCCAACTGAGTGCAAAGTTCCAGAGAATAGCAAGGAGAGATAAGAAAGCATTCTTAAGTAAACGATGCAAAGAAATAGAGGTAAACAATAGCATGGGAAAGACTAGAGATCTCTCCGAGAAAATTAAAGATATGAAGGGAAAGTTTCATGCAATGACGAGCATGGTAAAAGACAGAAATGGTAAGGACCTAACAGAAGCAGGAGAGATTAAGGAGAGTTCCCAAGTATAAACAGAAGAACTATATAAAAAGCTCTTGATGATCCAGATAGTCATGATGGTGTGGTCACTCACCTAGAGCCAGACATCCAGGATTGTGAAGTCAAGTGATATCATATGCTCTAGGTCCATCCACGTTGCCTATTGACTGTAGGAGTTTAACAGCATCATCTTTTAGGATTTGAAGTAGCTCAGCTGGAATTCCATCACCTCCACTACCTTTGTTGGTCATAATGCTTCCTAAGGCCCACCTGACTTCACAGTCCAGGGTATCTGGCTCTAGGTGAGTGACCACAACACCATGGGTCATTGACTGATATCCGGGTCATTGAATTTTTTTTTGTATAGTTTTTCTGTGTATTCTTTCCACCTCTTCTTAATATTTTCTGCTTCTGTTAATCCCATACCCAACTTCCAGATGTAGAAGCTAGATTCTGAAAATGCAGAGGAACCAGAGATCAAATTGCTGACATCCGATGGATCACAGAAAAAGCCAGTGAATTCCAGAAATGCATATACTTCTGCTTCATTGACTACATAAAGCCTTTGACTGTGTGGATCACAACAAACTGGGGAAAATTCTGAAAGAGATGGGAATACCAGACCACCTTACCTGTGTTGGGGATTTTCTCCCCAGGACTTGGAAGCGACAAACCTGAAAGAAAGACACTTGGACAGTCTCTTGCAAGGACTGACAAGTTTATTTCTGCAGTCAAGCTTTTTTATAGAAGTAGGAACAAAGAGCTTAAAGTATACGGTCAGCAGAGCGCATACGGAGTTAACACATAATCAGTAAAAACATTTCAAGGACAGCGTGCTCTAAATGACTCATGGGCTTATCCCACAACCCGCTTTCACAAGTAACATCCCTATTAACTCTTGGCGCCGAGCATAACCAAAGGCAGGAGATGTTTTTCTGTCCACAGCGCAAAGCCGGGTATTTCTGGCCCTTCGCCATTTTCCCAAGGACTTTCTCCTTTTATGGCTATTTTGCACTACGCTTCCCAACATATCCTCCTTTTGTTTTTAAATTAAGCACAGCGGCTGCTAGTTGGACTCCATTGTGGGAGGCATGGAGTCTTGAGTAGAGACTTCTGTATCCCATAATCAAGGACAAAAAGAGCAGGGTGATTAATACATATATAAAAATATTGCTTCCTGAAAGCCAAGCTCTAGGGTCTAGAGACGATAGGGTTTTGGTTAAAGTATCATAGAATTGAGTGCTATACAATTCTCTAGGTACCCTAACTTGAAAATTAGCAACTTGTTGTTTCAACAAATTGATGTCTAAACTTGAGTTATTTGTGAGATCCTGCAAATGCACCTTAATCTTATTCCAAGGATATTCAGTGCTATTATAGGGCATGTTAGTCAGACAAAAAGAAGTAAAATTCCAGTGACAATGTATACGTGTTTGGAAAGCCAGTTGCTGCACTTGATCTCCTAAGTGGATAACCACAGTTTGTAACTCATTAATTCGTGTTTGTAATTGCTGATCTATTTGAGCTTGTCAAGTCCAAAGATCATGAGAGTCTTTGTGCCAAGCAGTGATAAAATCATGATTTTGTATAGAATTATGTAAAGCCATACTGGACAAAGTTCCTACAGTCACAATGGAGATAAGGCTTAAGATGCCTGCAATAATCCACCCAATGATGCGCTTAGATCGCCTAAGCCTAGTTTTCAACAATACGGAAAGAAATATAGAATCAGTCCAAGGCTCAGTTAAGTTTACGGGAAGCCATAACTCAGATCTTTGTTTAACTAGCGCAATGCTAGCATTGTGATATGAAATGGTGTGATTAAGGCAGGTATACAGTGCACATGCAGTACAATTGACAATCTTGGCTGATAAGTCAATATCAAAATGCCCTACAATAAACAAGTATGGAAGGTGAACACACGATTGAATATAGCCAGTACTATTGTATAGGAAGGTATAATTAGAAGGACGAAACACACCCATAGTCTCATAAACACACTAGCAAAGTGCTCTAAGGCTGCTGGAATTTTCCAAATGTGGCATTGCTCTGGCCCCACAATGGGGACGACAATCCTGGGTCGTGGGGGTGATAAGCCCCCGTTATACCAATTCAGCAATACATCCTTATCAGTCCAGAAACTTGTCTTAGATTTATGAAAGCCTCCAATGCTTGATCTATTAAACCAGGAGCAGTTATAATGTTCCTCTTGCTCTTCAGTGTCTGCTCAGCCTGACGAGTCATGTTTTTTCACTTGAGCCCATGTTGGGTAAGGATTAAGACGATGGCGTTTCCTCATTGGCTCCTCCAGGGTCATTGATGAGACCCTTCGCGTCAACTTCGTCACTTCCCGAGGGAGTCTGGTCTTGGGGTCCTTCTCGGTAGCAGACATGGTGAAGGGGAACCCAGATTTCCTCTCCATCTGCAATGACAAGACCATAACCCTTGCCTAGGAGTTGTAAGATTCCTGGCAGCCACTGATTAAATTGCTTATACCATATTGGTGTATTGATTTCTAATTTGCTGCTTTTGTCTTCTGTAAAATGTCTATCTGCACGAGTGTCAGAATTATTTTTTGTTAAGTTTAAGTGAAAGTGAAGTTGCTCAGTCATGTCCGACTCTTAGTGACCCCATGGACTGCAGCCTACCAGGCTCCTCTAGTTAAAGATAATAGTAATTGAGGGTTCATGGGATAAGAAGTGTATCTCCTCTTCCATATTCCCCCTTTCTGTTTTAATAAATGAGTTTTAAGGTGCGGTGGGCTCTTTCAATAATGGCTTGACCTTGAGGATTATAGGGTATTCCTGTAATGTGTGTTATGTTCCATTCTGATAAAAATGAATGAAATGAATGCCAGGTGAATGTAGGTCCATTGTCTGTTTTCAAGACAGAAGGAATCCCCATAACGGGGAAGGTGAGTAAGAGTGCGGAAATGGTGTGTTTGTTGGATTCTGAAGAGACAGGCACTGCCCAGATAAAGCCTGGAAATGTATCAAGTGAGACAAAAAGCAAAGAAAACTTTCTTAAGGAGCAGTGAGTGAAATCAGATTGCTAAAGGGAATTAGGTTGTTGCCCCCGGGGATTAACTCCTGAAATTGTAGTTCGTAAGCGCACAGAGGCGCAGACATCACAGGTTTTAATAATATGTCGTGTTTCAGTGAGAGGAATATGGTATTTAGAGTGCAATCTGTTAGCATTGGTATGAAGATTAGCATGTTCGTCATTGGTAGATGTAAAAATGGGAGCTATGAGCCTGTCAACAGCATCATTTTTTGTGACCAGAGGGCCAGGTAAACCTGAATGAGCATGTGTATGTGCAATAAAGAAAGTTCCGTACGTGAACGAATTAAAGTTTGAGTCTGTGAAAAGAGAGTATATAATCCTTCATCTAGGTTGTATAAAAAGGCGGTAACAAAATCAGGAAAAGGGAAGCAAGGTATTTGGAATCAGTATATACATTGAAGGATA
This sequence comes from Bos mutus, assembly GCF_027580195.1. Classification (NCBI taxonomy): domain Eukaryota; kingdom Metazoa; phylum Chordata; class Mammalia; order Artiodactyla; family Bovidae; genus Bos; species Bos mutus. The sequence continues at coordinate 14,727 of NW_027218553.1, forward strand.
ATGGTTGAAGCGACAAAAGAGCATATAAAGCATACAATTCAACTCTTTGTATTGAAGAATAGGTAGTGGGTAATTTCTCTTTGATATCAGGGCCGACAATCCCTGCTATGCCTTTCTTGTTACCATCAATGAAATAGGTGGGTGCATTGGAAATAGGCTGGGATGCAATGATATTAGTTATAATGAATTTAGTACATTGTAGAAAGTCCCATAATTTTCTTTTTGGCAAATGAAATGAGATAACATTTTGAAAATCATTTAATGCCATTTGCATGGTCAGGTTATACTGTAAGGCAATTTGCAATTCCTTTTTTGTCAAGGGAACGTGTATTGCATATGGATCAAATCCAGTCAAAGTTTGTACATTGCTTCTTCCTGACACAATTAAGTGCCCTGTTTTCTCAATATGTGATACAATTTTTTTAGATTGTTTAGTGTGTAAATATACCCATTCTATTGGGCTATGCTGAGCTATAATTGTAGTGGGCGAATGCTCAGTAGGGAATATATATAAAGAAACTGGTTGATCATAATCTAGCTGAGTTGAAAAAGATTGTTGAATGTGTTTCTCCATTAAGGCCAGTTCTTCTTTGGCCTCTTTTGTTAGTTGCCTAGGGCTATTAGGGTCAGGGGATCCCTCTAAAAATTTAAATAAATTTTGTAAGGCATAGGTGGGGATGCCAACAGATGGCCGTAGCCAATTAATATCTCCTAGCAATTTTTGAAAATCATTCAGCGTGCGTAGAGATTGCACAGAAATTTGAGTTTTTTGACGTTTGATTTTAGATTCTTCCATAACATGTCTTAAATAATTAAAGGGTGCTTTCCATTGAATTTTATCTGGTGCTACAAGCAGGCCATGATTTTGAAAAGTCATAGTAACTTCATTATATAACTGTTGTAAACAGAGTTCAGATTCCATAGAGGGAAATATATCACCCATATAATGAATTATAAATGCAGTAGGATACTTGTCTCTAATGGGTTGCAATAAGACAGATATGAGATATTGGCAAATGGTAGGGGAGTTCATCATTCCCTGAGGTAGCACCTTCCATTGGAATCTTTTAACAGGAGCCGTGTGATTTATAGAAGGAACTGAAAAGGCAAAATGTTTTCTATCCTTAGGGTGCAAAGGTATAGTAAAAAAGCAGTCTTGTAAGTCAATAATAACTACAGACCATCCTTTTGGTACCATAGAAGGGGAGGGCAATCCGGGTTGTAAGGGCCCCATAGGTGACATGGTATTATTAACATTTCTTAAATCTATCAACATTAACCACTTTCCTGATTTCTTTTTATTACAAAAACAGGGGAATTCCACGGGGAAAATGAAGGTTCTATATGAGCTTTTTGCAATTGTTCATTTATTAATTGTGTGTTGCCAATTTTTCTTTAGTTAGGGGCCATTGAGGTGTCCATATTGGGGTATCAGATTCCCAATTGAGAGGCAGTGGTGTTAACTCAATGGCCCCCATTAAAAAGGTTCATTTAAAGAAATTGTGGCTTTCGTTTGTTCAAGAAAATTTCGTCCCCATAAATTGATAGGGATATTAGTAATATATGGTTTAAGATAAGCTACAATTTGATCAGGGTCATACAGTTGTAAATAGGATGCACTGATAAAAGTTTGTGTGGCATCAGTTTTATCCATTCCTAATAATCTAGAAGGAGCCACAACCTTACCCCAATCGAGGGGCCATTCTGCAGCTCTAATGATCGAAATGTTAGCTCCGGTATCTAACACGCCTGTGAAATTCTTTCCCCGTATGCGTAAAGTAAGCATGGGTTCCTGATGTTCCTTTAATAAGATGGATAGTGTAGCAGTAAGGTTGGTATTGCCAGAGCTTCCCTGCCGAAGTTTATCAGATGCCTTCATTGGTTTGACATATGGCAAGAGTAATAATTGTGCAAAATGTTCCCCTTTTTTGTAAGTATGCATTTCCCGTTTTCACAACATTTACCATAACATGTATTTTCCCTTCATAATCTTCATCCATAACACCAGTCAATACCACTAAACCTCTCATTGTGCAGCTACTACGTCCCCAAATCAGTCCCATTGTCCCGGGTGGAATCGGGCCATAATATTCAGTGGGAATTGTGTGGGGGTTGTATAATTCTCTTAGTTCCATATCATAAGGACTAGGTGCGAGCACTCTTAGATGTAGCTGCTTGTAGCGTCATAACATTAGGTCCTCCTTTTGTAGTGGGGCTAGAGGATGGCCCCTTTATTAGTTTCCTTGTTGTTTTTGTTGTGCACCAGGGTTCAAGGTGTTTCCATCCTTATCAAATTTAGAATGACATTCATTCAGCCAATGGAACCCCCTTTTACATCTTGGACATACTCCTGGGGGTCTCTTCTTATTAGAAGTAATATTATTTTTTCTGGCCTGTGTTGGCATGTGACATTGTTTTTTCATATGGCCGGGCTTCCCACAGTTAAAACATTTGGCATTAGCAGCTTTCTGTACATTAAAGGTTTCCAATGTTGCCAATTTTGCTCTATGGGACATAGATCCAACGTCCCTACATGCTTTCAAATATTCCATAAGAGAGCCAGTCTCTCGAATTGGTCTGAGCACAGATCGACATTCTCATTAGCATTTTCAAAAGCAAGTTGTTTTAAAATAATATTTTGTAAAGTCACATCCTTAATAGATTTCTCGATTGCATCCTTTAATTTTCCTATAAATTGAGGATATTCCTCTTCATGTCCTTGAATAATCTTAACAAATGAACCATTAGAGTTAGTGCTATCAACCTTTGCTTATGCCCTGCAGGCAGTTTCTTTAATGAAATGCAACATCTGAGGGTAATATTAGCTAATTGTGCAATCATATCAGCCATGGCTCTTGTTCCAGTGAGTATATCATAGGTTAAATTGGCAGGGTTACCATGAGATTGCTGGTCAATCATCAGCTGTTGGGCCTCATCATTAATCCATATTTGCCATTGCAGTAATTGTTGAGGATTTAAAATCATCTTTGCTATTTGAAAAAAAATCATATGGCATCCAATGGCCAGCCCATCCTCTGAGAAATTCTATACAGTAAGGAGAAGTAGGTCCATACAGAGTGCATGCTTTCTTAAAGCTAGACAACATGCCAAAATCTAGATTAGCCCAAGTACTTTGGTCTTGGGCAGGTTGATTAAATTGCATTGGGAAAGCAAAAGTGCAAGCAGGCATCTCCCGAGGAGGAGTGAAATGATTAGTATGAGCAAAGTTAGCAATTGCTGTTACAGGCGGAGCAAAAGGAAAAACCTCAGATTTGGGTTGTCCGTTCAATGAAATGACTTCCGTTCTAAGTGGCTTCAGTTTTGACATATCCTGTATATATGTGTCTCTAAGTTGTTTTTCTAAGGATTGTATCTGATTGAGCATAACATTCTTATATTTCAAAGCACCTTGCATATCTTATTCCTTAAGCTCATATTCATGTAAAGATCGAATAGTTTTTACTTCCAAATCAACATTATGCCCTTCAATTTGTTGTATGATAGCCCGTATGAGTGACCATGTAACCCTTGCCGATATGCTGGCAAAATATTATTTTTAACCCTTTTCTATATGTCTAGATTGAGTGTCCCCTCTTCTGGGAACCATGAATTGTTCCAGTAAAATATGATAGCAGTCGTTCAACTGATCTCTTGAAACATTAACACCGTTTTGTTTCAAAAAATGATGCATTATAGAAATGAAAGGAATTTTACTGCTATGTTGTCCCATCCTGCCTATCTCTTTCTGCAGGGGGTCGTTGCTTTGTTCAGCCTTCCTCTCAAGTCCCTGTTCCTGGCGCCACTTGTTGGGGATTTTCTCCCTGGGACTTGGAAGCGACGAACCTGAAAGAGGGACACTTGGACAGTCTCTTGCAAGGACTGACAAGTTTATTTCTGCAGTCAAGCTTTTTTTTGAAGCAGGAACAAAGAGCTTAAAGTATATGGTCAGCAGAGTGCATACGGAGTTAACACATAATCAGTAAAAACATTTCAAGGACAGCACACTCTAAATGACTCAGGGGCTTATCCCACAACCCGCTTTCACAAGTAACATCCCTATTAACTCTTGGCGCCAAGCATAACCAAAGACAGGAGATGTTTTTCTGTCTGCAGTGCAAAGCCGGGTATTTCTGCCCCTTCGCCATTTTCCCAAGGACTTTCTCCTTTTATGGCTATTTTGCACTATGCTTCCCAACAACCTGCCTCTTGAGAAACCAGCTACAGCTGGGACCAGACACAGAACAACAGACTGGTTCAAAATTGGGAAAGGAGTACGTCAAGGTTATATACTGTCACCCAGCTTATTTAAACTCCATGCAGAGTACATTATGCAAAATGCTGGGTTGGATGAAACTCAAGCCGGAATCAAGATTTCCGGGAGAAATAGCAATAACCTCAGATATGCAGATGACACCACCCTAATGGCAGTTTATTTTATGCAGGTCTTTTCCTTCTCGTGTTGCTCTTTGCAGAGAAAGAAGTTCCTTTAGCATTTGTTGTAAATCTAGTTTGGTGGTGGTGAGTTCTCCTAACTTTTGCTTGTCTGTAAAGTTTTTAGATTTCTCCATCAAATCTGAAGGAGAGTCTTGCTGGGTAGAGTATTCTTGGTTGTAGGTTCTTCCCTTTCATCACTTTAAATATATCATGCCAATCCCTTCTGGCTTGTACAATTTCTGTTGAGACATCAGCTGATAGCCTGATGGGAGTTTGCTTGTATGTTGTTTGTCATTTTCCCTTGTTGCTTTTACTATTTTATCTTTGTCTTTAAATTCTGTCAGTTTGATTACTATGTGTCTTGTTGTGTTTCTCCTTGGGTTTATCCTGCCTGGAACTCTCTGTGCTTCGTGGACTTGGTTGACTATTTCCTTTCCCATGCTAGGAAAGTTTTCAACTATTATCTCTTCAAATATTTTCTCAGGTCCTTTCTGTCTCTTCTCCATCTGAAACCCCTATATTAT
>NW_027218554.1:0-17432 GCF_027580195.1 Bos mutus
ATCAGTGCATGAACAGGCCGTGATCAGTGCCTGATAACCACCTGACCAGTATATGATTAATCAGTGCATGATCATCCATGTGATCAGTGCATGCACAGTCAAGTGATCAGTGTCTGCAGTCACGTGATCAGTATAAGATCAGCTTCAAGATCAGAGTATGATCAGCCACGTTGTCAGTGCATGATCAGCCACGTGATCAGAGTATGATCAGCCATGTGATTGTGGGCATGATCTGTAATGTGATTAGTGCTTACCACACGGATCAGCATGATCAGCCGAGTGATCTGTAGCGTGCATGCACAGTCCCGCAGTCGCGTGTGATCAGCCAGATTGTGTGCATATTCAGCCACGTGATCAGTGCATGATCAGTCACGTGATCAGTGAATGATCAGCCACGTGATCAGTGCATGATCAGCCGCGTGATCAGTGCATGATCAGCCACGTGATCAGTGCATGATCATCAGTGTGATCATGATCATGATCAGCCACGTGATCAGTGCATGATCAGTCACGTGATCAGTGCATGATCAGTCACGTGATCAGTGCATGATCAGCCCGTGATCAGTGCATGATCAGCCACGTGATCAGTGCATGATCAGCCACGTGATCAGTGCATTATCAGCCACGTGATCAGTGCATGATCAGTCGCGTGATCAGTGCATGATCAGCCGCGTGATCAGTGCATGGTCAGCCGTGATCAGTGCATGATCAGCCGCGTGATCAGTGCATGATCAGCCGCGTGATCAGTGCATGATCAGTCACGTGATCAGTCATGATCAGATCGCGTGATCAGTGTGCATGATCAGCCACGTGATCAGTGCATGATCAGGCGCGTGATCAGTGCATGATCAGTCGCGTGATCAGTGCATGATCAGGCGCGTGATCAGTGCATGATCAGCCACGTGATCAGTGCATGATCAGTCGCGTGATCAGTGCATGATCAGCCACGTGATCAGTGCATGTGATCAGCCACGTGATCAGTGCATGATCAGCCGCGTGATCAGTGCATGATCAGCCCGCGTGATCAGTGCATGATCAGCCGCGTGATCAGTGCATGATCAGCCGCGTGATCAGTGCATGATCAGCCCCGTGATCAGTGCATGATCAGCCGCGTGATCAGTGCATGATCAGCCACGTGATCAGTGCATGATCAGCCGCGTGATCAGTGCATGATCAGCCGCGTGATCAGTGCATGATCAGCCGTGATCGTGATGAGTGCATGATCAGCGCGTGATCAGTGCATGATCAGCCGCGTGATCAGTGCATGATCAGTCACGTGATCAGTGCATGATCAGCATGCGTGATCAGTGCATGTCATCATGATCAGATCAGTGCGTGATCAGTGCATGGTCATGATCAGCCACGTGATCAGTGCATGATCAGCCGCGCGTGATCAGTGCATGATCAGCACGTGATCAGTGCATGATCAGTGATCAGTGCGTGATCAGTGCATGATCAGCCACGTGATCAGTGCATGATCAGCCACGTGATCAGTGCATGATCAGCCACGTGATCAGTGCATGATCAGCCCGTGATCAGTGTGCATGATCAGCCGTGATCAGTGCATGATCAGCCGCGTGATCAGTGCATGATCAGCCACGTGATCAGTGCATGATCAGCCGCGTGATCAGTGCATGATCAGCCGCGTGATCAGTGCATGATCAGATCAGTCGCGTGATCAGTGCATGATCAGCCGCGTGATCAGTGCATGATCAGCCACGTGATCAGTGCATGATCAGCCACGTGATCAGTGCATGATCAGTCACGTGATCAGTGCATGATCAGCCACGTGATCAGTGCATGATCAGCACGTGATCAGTGCATGATCAGTCACGTGATGATGTGTGCATGATCAGCCGCGTGTGATCAGTGCATGATCAGCCGCGTGATCAGTGCATGATCAGCCGCGTGATCAGTGCGCATGATCATCAGCCGCGTGATCAGTGCATGATCAGCCGCGTGATCAGTGCATGATCAGCCGCGTGATCAGTGCATGATCAGTCGCGTGATCAGTGCATGATCAGCCACGTGATCAGTGCATGATCAGCCACGTGATCAGTGCATGATCAGCCGCGTGATCAGTGCATGATCAGCGCGTGATCAGTGCATGATCAGCCGCGTGATCAGTGCATGATCAGCCCGCGTGATCAGTGCATGATCAGCCGCGTGATCAGTGCATGATCAGGCACGTGATCAGTGCATGATCAGTGCGTGATCAGTGTGCATGATCAGCCGCGTGATCAGTGCATGATCAGTCGCGTGATCAGTGCATGATCAGCCGCGTGATCAGTGCATGATCAGCCGCGTGATCAGTGCATGATCAGCCCGCGTGATCAGTGCATGATCAGCCGCGTGATCAGTGCATGATCAGCCGCGTGATCAGTGCATGATCAGTGCGTGATCAGTGCATGATCAGTGCGTGATCAGTGCATGATCAGTCGCGTGTCAGTGCATGATCAGCCCGTGCGTGATCAGTGCATGATCAGCCGCGTGATCAGTGCATGATCAGCCGCGTGATCAGTGCATGATCAGCCACGTGATCAGTGCATGATCAGCCCGCGTGATCAGTGCATGATGATCACGTGATCGCGTGATCAGTGCATGATCAGTGCATGATCAGTGCGTGATCATGTGTGATCAGTGCGTGATCAGTGCATGATCAGTGCGTGATCAGTGCATGATCAGCCGCGTGATCAGTGCATGATCATCCATCGTGATCAGTGCATGATCGTGATGTGTGATCAGTGCGTGATCAGTGTGCCGATGATCCGTGATGTGTGCATGATCAGCCGCGTGATCAGTGCATGATCATCGTGTGATCAGTGCATGATCAGTCACGTGATCAGTGCATGATCAGCCGCGTGATCAGTGCATGATCAGCCGTGATCAGTGCATGATCAGTGCGCGTGATCAGTGTGATGATGCATGATCAGCGCGTGATCAGTGCATGATCAGTCACGTGATCAGTGCATGATCAGTCGCGTGATCAGTGCATGATCAGTCACGTGATCAGTGTGATCAGCCGCGATCAGTGCATGATCAGCCGTGATCAGTGCATGATCAGCCCGCGTGATCAGTGCATGATCAGCCGCGTGATCAGTGCATGATCAGCCGCGTGATCAGTGCATGATCAGCCGCGTGATCAGTGCATGATCAGCCACGTGATCAGTGCATGATCAGCCCGTGATCAGTGCATGATCAGCCACGTGATCAGTGCATGATCAGCCGTGATCAGTGCATGATCAGTCCGCGTGATCAGTGCATGCATCAGTCGCGTGATCAGTGCATGATCAGCCGCGTGATCAGTGCATGATCAGCCGCGTGATCAGTGCATGATCAGCCGCGTGATCAGTGCATGATCAGCCACGTGATCAGTGCATGATCAGCGCGTGATCAGTGCATGATCAGCCGCGTGATCAGTGCATGATCAGCCACGTGATCAGTGCATGATCAGCCCGTGATCAGTGCATGATCAGCCACGTGATCAGTGCATGATCAGCTTGAGATCAGTGCATGGTCAGCCCGCGTGATCGGTGCATGATCGGGCCCGTGAAGAGTGCATGATCAGCCAACGTGAACAGTTCATGATGAGCCGCGTGATCGTTCATGCTCAAATTACGTGATCGGTGCGCTGATCAGCCACGGGATCATTGCATGATCAGCCCGTGATCAGTGCATGATCAGGCACGTGATCAGTGCATGATCGGTGCGTGGTTAGTGCATGATAATACATGATCAGTGCATGATCAGTTGCGTGATACTTGCATGATCAGCCATGTGATCCGTTCATGTGCACGTGTCTGGTGATCAGTGTGATCAGTGCATGATCAGCCCGTGATCAGTGCGCGAGCCAGGCAGGTCAGTGCATGATCCCAGTCCGTGATCAGTGCATGATCAGGCGCGTGATCGGCTCTTGATCAGGGCGTGTATCCAGTGCATGATCAGTCACATGATAAGTGCATGATCAGCCACGTGATCGGTGCATGATCAGCGTGTGACCTGGCATGATCAGTCACGTGATCAGTGCATGATCAACAACGTGATCAGTTCATGATAGACCGTGATCAGTGCATGAATCGGCGTGATCAGTGCGCGATCAGCAATGTAAACAGTGCATGATCAGACACGTGATCAGTGCATGTTCCAGCTCGTGATCAGTGCATGATCGTACGGGATCGGTGCATCATCAGCCGCGTGATCAGTGCATGTTGTTCAGTCGTGATCAGTGCATGATCAGTCACATGATCAGTGCATGATCAGTCAGGTGATCAGTGCATGATCCAGCCAAATGATCAGTGCATGTTCCAGCGTGATCAGTGCATGATAGCCGCGTGATCAGTGTATGATCAGCTTCGTGATCTGTGTATGATCAGCCAGGTGATCAGTGCATGATCACCCGCGTGATAGTGCATGATTCAGCCACGTGATCAGTGCATGCATGGTCCGTTATCAGTGTATGATCAGCGCGTGAATCAGTGCATGATCAGGCGCGTGATCAGTGCATGATCAGACCGCGTGATCAGTGCATGAACAGGCCTCGTGATCAGTGTATGATCAGCCAGGTGATGAGTGCATGATCAGGCGTGATCAGGTGCATGATCAGCGTCGTGATCAGTGCATGATCAGTCACGTGATTATAGTGCATGATGATCGTCACGTGATCAGTTCATGATCAGCCTGCGTGATCAGTGCATGATCAGCCGTGATCAGTGCATGATCAGGTCACGTGATCAGTGCATGATCAGTAACGTGATCGGTGTATGATCAGTCACGTGATCAGTGCATGATCAGGCTCGTGATCAGTGCATGATCGGTCGCGTGATCAGTGCATGATCAGGCATCGTGATCAGTGCATGATCAGCCCGCGTGATCAGTGCATGATCATAATCCACGTGATCAGTGCATGATCAGTCACGTGATCAGTGTATGATCAGCTTCGTGATCGGTGCATGATCTGCCGTGATCAGTGTATGATCAGCCTCGTGATCAGTGCATGATCAGCCACGTGATTAGTGCATGATCACCCGCGTGATCGGTGTATGATGTTCAGCCCACGTTGTCAGTGCATGATCAGTCACGTGATCAGTGCATGATCAGCGCGTGATCAGTTCATGATCAGCCCGTGATCAGTGCATGATCAGTCCAGTGTGATCAGTGCATGATCATCCCACGTGATCAGTGCATGATCAGTCGTGCGTGATCAGTGTGCATGATCAGCTCACGTGATCAGTGCATGATCAGCCACGTGATCAGTGCATGATCAGCCGCGTGATCGGTGCATGATCAGCCGCGTGATCAGTGCATGATCAGTCGCGTGATCAGTGCATGATCAGTCGCGTGATCAGTGCATGATCAGCCACGTGATCAGTGCATGATCAGCCACGTGATCAGTGCATGATCAGCCGCGTGATCAGTGCATGATCAGCCACGTGATCAGTGCATGATCAGCTGTGCGTGATCAGGTGCATGATCAGCCGCGTGATCAGTGCATGATCAGGCACGTGATCAGTGCATGATCAGCCACGTGATCAGTGCATGATCAGTCACGTGATCAGTGCATGATCAGCCACGTGATCGGTGCATGATCAGCCACGTGATCGGTGCATGATCAGCCACGTGATCAGTGCATGATCAGCCACGTGATCAGTGCATGATCAGTCGCGTGATCAGTGCATGATCAGCGTGATCGTGATCAGTGCATGATCAGCCATGTGTCCGTGATCAGTGCATGATCAGCCGCGTGATCAGTGCATGATCAGCCCGTGATCAGTGCATGATCAGGCACGTGATCAGTGCATGATCAGCCGTGATCAGTGCATTGAGTCAGCCACGTGATCAGTGTCATGATCAGCGTGTGATCAGTGCATGATCAGTCCGTGATCAGTGCATGATCAGCCATGTGATCAGTGCATGATCAGCCACGTGATCAGTGCATGATCAATCGCGTGATCAGTGCATGATCAGCCACGTGATCAGTGCATGATCAGCCACGTGATCAGTGCATGATCAGCCCCACGTGATCAGTGCATGATCAGCCACGTGATCAGTGCATGATCAGCCGCGTGATCAGTGCATGATCAGCCGCGTGATCAGTGCATGATCAGCCACGTGATCAGTGCATGATCGCCCGTGATCAGTGCATGATCAGCCGCGTGATCAGTGCATGATCAGCCACGTGATCAGTGCATGATCAGCCCGCGTGATCAGTGCATGATCAGCCACGTGATCAGTGCATGATCAGCCACGTGATCAGTGCATGATCAGCCGCGTGATCAGTGCATGATCAGCCCACGTGATCAGTGCATGATCAGCCGCGTGATCAGTGCATGATCAGCCACGTGATCAGTGCATGATCAGCACGTGATCAGTGCATGATCAGCCACGTGATCAGTGCATGATCAGCATGCGTGATCAGTGCATGATCAGCCGCGTGATCAGTGCATGATCAGCCACGTGATCAGTGCATGATCAGCCGCGTGATCAGTGCATGATCAGCCACGTGATCAGTGCATGATCAGCCACGTGATCAGTGCATGATCAGCCACGTGATCAGTGCATGATCAGCCGCGTGATCAGTGCATGATCAGTCACGTGATCAGTGCATGATCAGCCCACGTGATCAGTGCATGATCAGCACGTGATCAGTGTGATCGTGTGCATGATCAGCCGTGATCAGTGCATGATCAGCCACGCGTGATCAGTGCATGATCAGTCACGTGATCAGTGCATGATCAGCTTCGTGATCAGTGCATGATCAGCCGCGTGATCAGTGCATGATCAGCAAGTGTGATGTCAGTGCAACATCACGTGATCAGTGCATGATCAGCCACGTGATCAGTGTATGATCAGCCACGTGATCAGTGCATGATCAGTGCGTGATCAGTGCATGATCAGCCACGTGATCAGTGCATGATCACCCGCGTGATCAGTGCATGATCAGCCCGCGTGATCAGTGCATGATCAGCCGCGTGATCAGTGCATGATCAGCCGCGTGATCGTGTGCATGATCAGCCGCGTGATCAGTGCATGATCAGCCACGTGATCAGTGCATGATCAGCCGCGTGATCAGTGCATGATCAGCCTGCGTGATCAGTGCATGATCAGCCGCGTGATCAGTGCATGATCAGCCACGTGATCAGTGCATGATCAGCCACGTGATCAGTGCATGATCAGTCGCGTGATCAGTGCATGATCAGCCGTGATCAGTGCATGATCAGCCGCGTGATCAGTGCATGATCAGCCACGTGATCAGTGCATGATCAGCCACGTGATCAGTGCATGATCAGCCGCGTGATCAGTGCATGATCAGCCACGTGATGCATGTGCAATCACGTGATCAGTGCATGATCTCCGCGTGATCAGTGCATGATCAGCCACGTGATCAGTGTGCATGATCAGCGCGTGATCAGTGCATGATCAGCCGCGTGATCAGTGCATGATCAGCCACGTGATCAGTGCATGATCAGCCGCGTGATCAGTGCATGATCAGTCACGTGATCAGTGCATGATCAGTGCGTGATCAGTGCATGCGTGATCAGTGCATGATCAGTCATGTGATCAGTGCATGATCAGCCACGTGATCAGTGCATGATCAGCCACGTGATCAGTGCATGATCAGCTCGTGATCAGTGCATGATCAGCCCGCGTGATCAGTGCATGATCAGCCGCGTGATCAGTGCATGATCAGTCGCGTGATCAGTGCATGATCAGCCGCGTGATCAGTGCATGATCAGCCGTGATCAGTGCATGATCAGTCACGTGATCAGTGCATGATCAGTCAGCGTGATCAGTGCATGATCAGCCACGTGATCAGTGCATGATCATCGTGATCAGTGCGTGATCAGTGCATGATCAGCCCGTGATCAGTGCATGATCAGCTTCGTGATCAGTGCATGATCAGCCAGGTGATCAGTGCATGATCATCAGGCGCGTGATCAGTGCATGATCAGTCACGTGATCAGTGCATGATCAGCCAGGTGATCAGTGCATGATCAGCCAGGTGATCAGTGCATGATCAGCCACGTGATCAGTGCATGATCAGCCACGTGATCAGTGCATGATCTCCCGTGATCAGTGCATGATCTCCCACGTGATCAGTGCATGATCAGCCACGTGATCAGTGCATGATCAGCCACGTGATCAGTGCATGATCTCCCACGTGATCAGTGCATGATCAGCCACGTGATCAGTGCATGATCCGCCACGTGAACATTGCATGTTCAGCCACGTGATCAGTGCATGCACAGTCACGTGATCAGTGTATGATCAGCTTCGTGATCAGTGCATGATCAGCCACGTGATCAGTGCATGATCAGCCACGTGATCAGTGCATGATCAGTGCACGTGATCAGTGCATGATCAGTCACGTGATCAGTGTGATCAGACACGTGATGAGTGCATGTATGCCTCGTGATCTGTGCATGATCAGCCCGTGATCAGTGCATGATCAGTGCATGATTGGTGCATGATCACCCACGTGATCAGTGCATTTTCAGCCACGTGATCAGTGCATTTTCAGCCACGTGATCAGTGCATGCACAGTCACGTGATCAGTGTATGATCAGCTTCGTGATTAGTTCATGATCAGCCAGGTGATCAGTGCATGTGCAGTCTCGTGATCAGTGTATGATCAGCACGTGATCAGTGCATGATCAGCCGTGATCAGTGCATGATCAGCCGCGTGATCAGTGCATGATCAGTCACGTGATCAGTGTATGATCAGCCCGTGATCAGTGCATGATCAGCCACGTGATCAGTGCATGATCAACCACGTGATCAGTGCATGATCAGCCACGTGATCAGTGCATGATCAGCCCGTGTGAGTCAGTGCATGATCAGTGCATGATCAGCGTGATCAGTGCATGATCGTGATCAGTGCGTGATCAGTGTGATGATGATCGATCGTGTGTGCATGATCGCGTGATCAGTGCATGATCAGCCACGTGATCAGTGCATGATCAGCGTGCGTGATCAGTTCATGTGCGTGTCAGTGGTGATCAGTGCATGATCAGCCGCGTGATCAGTGTGCATGATCAGCCACGTGATCAGTGCATGATCAGTCACGTGATCAGTGCATGATCAGCCACGTGATCAGTGCATGATCAGCCACGTGATCAGTGCATGATCAGCCGTGATCAGTGCATGATCAGCCACGTGATCAGTGCATGATCAGTCACGTGATCAGTGCATGATCAGCCACGTGATCAGTGCATGATCAGCCACGTGATGTGCATGATCAGTCACGTGATCAGTGCATGATGAGCCCGTGATCAGTGCATGATAGCCGCGTGATCAGTGCATGATCAGCCACGTGATCAGTGCATGATCAGCCGCGTGATCAGTGCATCATCAGCCACGTGATCAGTGCATGATCAGCCGCGTGATCAGTGCATGAACATTCACGTGATCAGTGTGCATGATCAGTCCGTGATCAGTGCATGATCAGCCACGTGATCATTGCATGTTCAGCCACGTGATCAGTGCATGATCATCAGCCATGTGATCAGTGCATGATCAGTGCGTGATCAGTGCATGATCAACCACGTGATCAGTGCATGATCAGCCGCGTGATCAGTGCATGATCAGGCGCGTGATCAGTGCATGATGTGATCAGTGATCAGCGCGTGATCAGTGCATGATCAGGCGTGTGATCAGTGCATGATCAGTCACACGTGATCAGTGCATGATCAGCCACGTGATCAGTGCATGATAGCCCACGTGATCAGTGCATGTTCAGTCGCGTGATCAGTGCATGATGAGCAATGGGATCAGTGCATGATCAGCCATGTGATCAGTGCATGATCAAGCACGTGATCAGTGCATGATCAGCCACGTAATCAGTGCATCATCAGCCACGTGATCACTGCATGTTCAGCCGCGTGATCAGTGCATGATCAATCACGTGATCAGTGTATGATCAGCCCGTGATCAGTGCATGATCAGCCACGTGATCAGTGCATGTTCAGCCATGTGATCAGTGCATGCACAGTCACGTGATCAGTGTATGATCAGTTTCGTGATCAGTGCATGGTCAGCCACGTGATCAGTGCATGATCAGGCGCGTGCGTGATGAGTGCATGATCAGTGCGTGATCAGTGCATGATGTCCCGCGTGATCAGTGCATGATCCACGTGATCAGTGCATGATCAGCCACGTGATCAGTGCATGATCAGCGCGTGATCAGTGCATGTTCAGCCGCGTGATCAGTGCATGATCAGATCAGTCAGTGCATGTCAGCTTCGTGATCAGTGCATGATCAGCTTCGTGATCAGTGCATGATCAGCCACGTGATCAGTGCATGATCAGGCAGTGTGATGTGAGTGCATGATCAGCCACGTGATCAGTGCATGATCAGCCACGTGATCAGTGCATGATCAGCCACGTGATCAGTGCATGATCAGCCCACGTGATCAGTGTGCATGATCAGCCGCGTGATCAGTGCATGATCAGCCACGTGATCAGTGCATGATCAGCCGCGTGATCAGTGCATGATCAGATCCCGCGTGATCAGTGCATGATCAGCCCGTGATCAGTGCATGATCGCGTGATCAGTGCGTGATCAGTGCATGATCAGCCAGCGTGTGATCAGTGCATGATCATCCGTGATCAGTGCGCGTGATCAGTGCATGATCAGACACGTGATCAGTGCATGATCAGCCTCGTGATCAGTGCATGATCAGCCGCGTGATCAGTGCATGATGATCAGCCACGTGATTGGTGCATGATCAGCCCGTGATCAGTGCATGATCAGCCACGTGATCAGTGCATTTTCAGCCACGTGATCAGTGTGCATGATCAGCCACGTGATCAGTGCATGATCAGTCCGCGTGATCAGTGCATGATCAGCCCGTGATCAGTGCATGATCAGCCGCGTGATCAGTGCATGATCAGTCGCGTGATCAGTGCATGATCAGCCACGTGATCAGTGCATGATCAGCCACGTGATCAGTGTGCATGATCAGCCACGTGATCAGTGCATGATCAGTGCGTGATCAGTGCATGATCAGCCCGTGATCAGTGCATGCCGCGTGATCAGTGCGTGATCAGTCACCACGTCAGTGTGATCATCCACGTGATCAGTGCATGATCAGCCACGTGATCAGTGCATGATCAGCCACGTGATCAGTGCATGATCAGCCACGTGATAGTGCAGTGCATGATCAGCCCGTGATCAGTGTGCATGATCGTGTGTGTCATCATGTGCATCAGCCGTGATCAGTGCATGATCAGCCACGTGATCAGTGCATGATCAGCCGCGTGATCAGTGCATGATCAGTCACGTGATCGTGATCAGTGCATGATCAGATCTGCGTGATCAGTGCATGATCAGCCATCGTGATCAGTGCATGATCAGCCGCGTGATCAGTGCATGATCAGCCACGTGATCAGTGCATGATCAGCCACGTGATCAGTGCATGATCAGCCACGTGATCAGTGCATGTGATCGTGATCAGTGCATGATCAGCCACGTGATCAGTGCATGATCAGCCACGTGATCAGTGCATGATCAGCCGCGTGATCAGTGCATGATCAGCCACGTGATCAGTGCATGATCAGCCACGTGATCAGTGCATGATCAGCCGCGTGATCAGTGCATGATCAGCCGCGTGATCAGTGCATGATCAGCCATGCGTGATCAGTGCATGATCAGGCACGTGATCAGTGCATGATCAGCCACGTGATCAGTGCATGATCAGCCACGTGATCAGTGCATGATCAGCCGCGTGATCAGTGCATGATCAGTGTCACGTGATCAGTGTGCATGATCAGCCGCGTGATCAGTGCATGATCAGCCGCGTGATCAGTGCATGATCAGCCGCGTGATCAGTGCATGATCATCAGTGCGTGATCAGTGCATGATCAGTCGCGTGATCAGTGCATGATCAGCCACGTGATCAGTGCATGATCAGCCGCGTGATCAGTGCATGATCAGCCGCGTGATCAGTGCATGATCATCAGCCACGTGATCAGTGCATGATCAGCCGCGTGATCAGTGCATGATCAGCCCGTGATGAGTCAGTGCACGTGATCAGTGCATGATCAGTTCGTGATCAGTGCATGATCAGTGCACGTGATCAGTGCATGATCAGCCGCGTGATCAGTGCATGATCAGTGCGTGATCAGTGCATGATCAGCCGCGTGATCAGTGCATGATCAGCCACGTGATCAGTGCATGATCAGCCGCGTGATCAGTGCATGATCAGCCACGTGATCAGTGCATGATCAGCCACGTGATCAGTGCATGATCAGCCACGTGATCAGTGCATGATCAGTCCGTGATCAGTGCATGATCAGCCCGTGATCAGTGCATGATCAGCCACGTGATCAGTGTGCATCATCAGCAGTGCATGATCAGTCGCGTGATCAGTGATGCATGATCAGTCACGTGATCAGTGCATGATCATCATCACGTGATCAGTGCATGATCAGCCACGTGATCAGTGCATGATCAGTCACGTGATCAGTGCATGATCATCCGCGTGATCAGTGCATGATCATCCAGCGTGATCAGTGCATGATCAGCCACGTGATCAGTGCATGATCAGCCGCGTGATCAGTGCATGATCAGCCACGTGATCAGTGCATGATCAGTCACGTGATCAGTGCATGATCAGCCGTGATCAGTGCATGATCAGCCGCGTGATCAGTGCATGATCAGCCACGTGATCAGTGCATGATCAGCCACGTGATCAGTGCATGATCAGCCACGTGATCAGTGCATGATCAGCCCGTGATCAGTGCATGATCAGCCACGTGATCAGTGTGCATGATCAGCCACGTGATCAGTGCATGATCAGCCACGTGATCAGTGCATGATCAGCCACGTGATCAGTGCATGATCAGCCACGTGATCAGTGCATGATCAGCCGCGTGATCAGTGCATGATCAGTCACGTGATCAGTGCATGATCAGCCGCGTGATCAGTGCATGATCAGCCACGTGATCAGTGCATGATCAGCCACGTGATCAGTGCATGATCAGCCACGTGATCAGTGCATGATCAGCCACGTGATCAGTGCATGATCAGCCACGTGATCAGTGCATGATCAGCCCACGTGATCAGTGCATGATCAGCCGCGTGATCAGTGCATGATCAGCCACGTGATCAGTGCATGATCAGCCACGTGATCAGTGCATGATCAGCCACGTGATCAGTGCATGATCAGTCACGTGATCAGTGCATGATCAGCCGCGTGATCAGTGCATGATCATCAGCCGTGATCAGTGCATGATCAGCCACGTGATCAGTGCATGATCAGTGCATGATGCGTGATCAGTGCATGATCAGCCACGTGATCAGTGCATGATCAGCCACGTGATCAGTGCATGATCAGCCACGTGATCAGTGCATGATCAGCCACGTGATCAGTGCATGATCAGCCACGTGATCAGTGCATGATCAGTCACGTGATCAGTGCATGATCAGCCGTGATCAGTGCATGATCATCATCGTGATCAGTGCGTGATCAGTGCATGATCAGTGCATGCGTGCGTCAGTGCATGATCAGTCACGTGATCAGTGCATGATCAGTCGTGATCAGTGCATGATCAGCCACGTGATCAGTGCATGATCAGCCGCGTGATCAGTGTGCATGATCAGCCGCGTGATCAGTGCATGATCAGCCACGTGATCAGTGCATGATCAGCCACGTGATCAGTGCATGATCAGCCGCGTGATCAGTGCATGATCAGCCGCGTGATCAGTGCATGATCAGCCGCGTGATCAGTGATCAGTGCATGCATCAGTTCGTGATCAGTGCATGATCAGCCGCGTGATCAGTGCATGATCAGCCACGTGATCAGTGCATGATCAGTCACGTGATCAGTGCATGATCAGCCGTGTGATCAGTGCATGCGTGATCAGCCCACGTGATCAGTGCATGATCAGCCGCGTGATCAGTGCATGATCAGCCGCGTGATCAGTGCATGATCAGCCGCGTGATCAGTGCATGATCAGCAGTCGTGATCAGTGCATGATCAGCCGCGTGATCAGTGCATGATCAGCCACGTGATCAGTGCATGATCAGCCACGTGATCAGTGCATGATCAGCCACGTGATCAGTGCATGATCAGCCACGTGATCAGTGCATGATCAGCCACGTGATCAGTGCATGATCAGCCACGTGATCAGTGCATGATCAGCCGTGATCAGTGCATGATCAGTGCGTGATCAGTGCATGATCAGTGTGCATGTGATCAGTGCATGATGATGAGTGTGCATGATCATGATCAGCCGTGATCAGTGCATGATCAGCCACGTGATCAGTGCATGATCAGCCACGTGATCAGTGCATTTTCAGCCACGTGATCAGTGCATGATCAGTCACGTGATCAGTGCATGATCAGCCACGTGATCAGTGCATGATCAGCCACGTGATCAGTGCATGATCAGCCGCGTGATCAGTGCATGATCAGCCACGTGATCAGTGTGCATGATGCCGCGTGATCAGTGCATGATCGTGCCGCGTGATCAGTGCATGATCAGCCGCGTGATCAGTGCATGATCAGCCCGCGTGATCAGTGCATGATCAGCCACGTGATCAGTGCATGATCAGCCCGTGATCGTGATCAGTGCGCGTGATCAGTGCGTGATCAGCCCGCGTGATCAGTGCATGATCAGCCACGTGATCAGTGCATGATCAGTCGCGTGATCAGTGCATGATCAGTCGCGTGATCAGTGCATGATCAGCCACGTGATCAGTGCATGATCAGCCACGTGATCAGTGCATGATCAGCCACGTGATCAGTGCATGATCAGCCGCGTGATCAGTGCATGATCAGCCGCGTGATCAGTGCATGATCAGCCACGTGATCAGTGCATGATCAGTCACGTGATCAGTGCATGATCAGCCACGTGATCAGTGCGTGATCAGTGCATGATCAGGTGCGTGATCAGTGCATGATCAGCCGCGTGATCAGTGCATGATGATCAGTCACGTGATCAGTGCATGATCAGCCACGTGATCAGTGCATGATCAGTCACGTGATCAGTGCATGATCAGCCACGTGATCAGTGCATGATCAGCCACGTGATCAGTGATCAGTGCATGATCAGCGTGATCAGTGCATGATCAGCCGCGTGATCAGTGCATGATCAGTGCGTGATCAGTGCATGATCAGTGCATGATCAGCCACGTGATCAGTGCATGATCAGTCGCGTGATCAGTGCATGATCAGCCACGTGATCAGTGCATGATCAGCCCCGTGATCAGTGCATGATCAGCCACGTGATCAGTGCATGATCAGCCACGTGATCAGTGCATGATCAGCCACGTGATCAGTGCATGATCAGCCCGTGATCAGTGCATGATCAGCCGCGTGATCAGTGCATGATCAGCCCGTGATCAGTGCATGATCAGTCACGTGATCAGTGCATGAGCCCGTGATCAGTGCATGATCAGCCACGTGATCAGTGCATGATCAGCCACGTGATCAGTGCATGATCAGCCACGTGATCAGTGCATGATCAGCCACGTGATCAGTGCATGATCAGCCGCGTGATCAGTGCATGATCAGCCACGTGATCAGTGCATGATCAGCCACGTGATCAGTGCATGATCAGCGCGTGATCAGTGCATGATCAGCCACGTGATCAGTGCATGATCATCGTGATCAGTGCGTGATCAGTGCATCAGTGCATGATCAGCCGTGATCAGTGCATGATCAGCCCACGTGATCAGTGCATGATCAGCCACGTGATCAGTGCATGATCAGCCGCGTGATCAGTGCATGATCGATCACGTGATCAGTGCATGATCAGCCGCGTGATCAGTGCATGATCAGCCGCGTGATCAGTGCATGATCAGCCACGTGATCAGTGCATGATCAGCCGCGTGATCAGTGCATGATCAGTCGTGATCAGTGCATGATCAGCCGTGATCAGTGCATGATCAGCCACGTGATCAGTGCATGATCAGCCACGTGATCAGTGCATGATCAGCCACGTGATCAGTGCATGATCAGCCACGTGATCGTGTGCATGATCAGCCACGTGATCAGTGCATGATCAGCCACGTGATCAGTGCATGATCAGTCACGTGATCAGTGCATGATCAGCCACGTGATCAGTGCATGATCAGCCACGTGATCAGTGTGCATGATCAGCCACGTGATCAGTGCATGATCAGCCACGTGATCAGTGCATGATCAGCCACGTGATCAGTGCATGATCAGCCACGTGATCAGTGCATGATCAGTCACGTGATCAGTGCATGATCAGCCACGTGATCAGTGCATGATCAGCCACGTGATCAGTGCATGATCAGCCACGTGATCAGTGCATGATCAGTGCATGTCAGCCGTGATCAGTGCATGATCAGTCACGTGATCAGTGCATGATCAGTCGCGTGATCAGTGCATGATCAGCCACGTGATCAGTGCATGATCAGCCACGTGATCAGTGCATGATCAGCCACGTGATCAGTGCATGATCAGCCACGTGATCAGTGCATGATCAGCCGTGATCAGTGCATGATCAGCCACGTGATCAGTGCGCGTGATGCGTGATCAGTGTCGTGATCAGTGCATGATCAGTCGCGTGATCAGTGCATGATCAGTCACGTGATCAGTGCATGATCAGCCGCGTGATCAGTGCATGATCAGTGCGTGATCAGTGCATGATCAGCCCCGTGATCAGTGCATGATCAGCCACGTGATCAGTGCATGATCAGTGCGTGATCAGTGCATGATCAGCCGCGTGATCAGTGCATGATCAGTCACGTGATCAGTGCATGATCAGCCACGTGATCAGTGCATGATCAGCCACGTGATCAGTGCATGATCAGCCCGCGTGATCAGTGCATGATCAGCCGCGTGATCAGTGCGCGTGATCAGTGCATGATCAGCCACGTGATCAGTGCATGATCAGCCACGTGATCAGTGCATGATCAGTCACGTGATCAGTGCATGATCAGTCCGTGATCAGTGCATGATCAGCCCGTGATCAGTGCATGATCAGCCACGTGATCAGTGCATGATCAGCCACGTGATCAGTGCATGATCAGCCACGTGATCAGTGCATGATCAGGCATGTGATCAGTGCATGATCAGTCACGTGATCAGTGCATGATCAGCCACGTGATCAGTGCATGATCAGCCACGTGATCAGTGCATGATCAGTCACGTGATCAGTCAGCCACGTGATCAGTGCATGTGATCAGCCACGTGATCAGTGCATGATCAGCCTTCGTGATCAGTGCATGATCAGCCACGTGATCAGTGCATGATCAGCCGTGATGATCAGTGTATAATCAGTGTGCGTGATCAGTGCATGATCAGCATGATCGTGATCAGTGCATGATCTCCCCAGGTGATCAGTGCATTTTCAGCCACGTGATCAGTGCATTTTCAGTCACGTGATTGTCAGTTCGCGTTAGTCGCGTGATCTGTGCGCTGACCAGGCGCGTGAACGGTGCTGCTTGATCAGCCCGTGA
>NW_027218555.1:0-14429 GCF_027580195.1 Bos mutus
TTATCAAGCAGATGGCGGGCAGGTCGCGCGGCTCAGCTGGCGATTATCAAGCAGATGGCGGGCAGGTGTCGCGTGGCTCAGCTGGCGATTATCAAGCAGATGGCGGGCAGGTGTCGCGTGGCTCAGCTGGCGATTATCAAGCAGATGAGCGGGCAGGTGTCGCGCGGCTCAGCTGGCGATTATCAAGCAGATGGCGGGCAGGTGTCGCGCGGCTCAGCTGGCGATTATCAAGCAGATGGCGGGCAGGTGTCGTGCGGCTCAGCTGGCGATTATCAAGCAGATGAGCGGGCAGGTGTCGCGCGGCTCAGCTGGCGATTATCAAGCAGATGAGCGGGCAGGTGTCGCGTGTGGCTCAGCTGGCGATTATCAGGCAGATGGCGGGCAGGTGTCGCGTGGCTCAGCTGGCGATTATCAAGCAGATGGCGGGCAGGTGTCGCGGCTCAGCTGGCGATTATCAAGCAGATGAGCGGGCAGGTGTCGCGTGGCTCAGCTGGCGATTATCAAGCAGATGGCGGGCAGGTGTCGCGCGGCTCAGCTGGCGATTATCAAGCAGATGGCGGGCAGGTGTCGCGTGGCTCAGCTGGCGATTATCAAGCAGATGAGCGGGCAGGTGTCGCGTGGCTCAGCTGGCGATTATCAAGCAGATGGCGGGCAGGTGTCGCGGCTCAGCTGGCGATTATCAAGCAGATGAGCGGGCAGGTGTCCGTGGCAGGCTCAGCTGGCGATTATCAAGCAGATGAGCGGGCAGGTGTCGCGCGGCTCAGCTGGCGATTATCAAGCAGATGGCGGGCAGGTGTCGCGTGGCTCAGCTGGCGATTATCAAGCAGATGGCGGGCAGGTGTCGCGTGTGGCTCAGCTGGCGATTATCAAGCAGATGGCGGGCAGGTGTCGCGTGGCTCAGCTGGCGATTATCAAGCAGATGGCGGGCAGGTGTGTGCGGCTCAGCTGGCGATTATCAAGCAGATGAGCGGGCAGGTGTCGCGTGGCTCAGCTGGCGATTATCAAGCAGATGGCGGGCAGGTGTCGCGCGGCTCAGCTGGCGATTATCAAGCAGATGGCGGGCAGGTGTCGCGCGGCTCAGCTGGCGATTATCAAGCAGATGAGCGGGGCAGGTGTCGTGTGGCTCAGCTGGCGATTATCAAGCAGATGGCGGGCAGGTGTCGCGCGGCTCAGCTGGCGATTATCAAGCAGATGCGGCGGGCAGGTGTCGCGTGGCTCAGCTGGCGATTATCAAGCAGATGAGCGGGCAGGTGTCGCGCGGCTCAGCTGGCGATTATCAAGCAGATGGCGGGCAGGTGTCGCGCGGCTCAGCTGGCGATTATCAAGCAGATGGCGGGCAGGTGTCGCGCGGCTCAGCTGGCGATTATCAAGCAGATGGCGGGCAGGTGTCGCGTGGCTCAGCTGGCGATTATCAAGCAGATGGCGGGCAGGGTGTCGCGTGGCTCAGCTGGCGATTATCAAGCAGATGGCGGCAGGCAGGTGTCGCGCGGCTCAGCTGGCGATTATCAAGCAGATGGCGGGCAGGTGTCGCGCGGCTCAGCTGGCGATTATCAAGCAGATGGCGGGCAGGTGTCGCGGGCTCAGCTGGCGATTATCAAGCAGATGGCGGGCAGGTGTCACCTGGCTCAGCTGGCGATTATCAAGCAGATGAGCGGGCAGGTGTTGCGGCGGCTCAGCTGGCGATTATCAAGCAGATGGCGGGCAGGTGTCGCGCGGCTCAGCTGGCGATTATCAAGCAGATGAGCGGGCAGGTGTCGCGCGGCTCAGCTGGCGATTATCAAGCAGATGGCGGGCAGGTGTCGCGCGGCTCAGCTGGCGATTATCAAGCAGATGAGCGGGCAGGGTGTCGCGCGGCTCAGCTGGCGATTATCAAGCAGATGGCGGGCAGGTGTCGTGTGGCTCAGCTGGCGATTATCAAGCAGATGGCGGGCAGGTGTCGCGCGGCTCAGCTGGCGATTATCAAGCAGATGGCGGGCAGGGTGTCGCGTGGCTCAGCTGGCGATTATCAAGCAGATGGCGGGCAGGTGTCGCGCGGCTCAGCTGGCGATTATCAAGCAGATGGCGGGCAGGTGTCGCGTGGCTCAGCTGGCGATTATCAAGCAGATGGCGGGCAGGTGTCGCGCGGCTCAGCTGGCGATTATCAAGCAGATGGCGGGCAGGTGTCGTGGCGGCTCAGCTGGCGATTATCAAGCAGATGGCGGGCAGGTGTCGCGTGGCTCAGCTGGCGATTATCAAGCAGATGGCGGGCAGGTGTCTCGCGCGGCTCAGCTGGCGATTATCAAGCAGATGAGCGGGCAGGTGTCGCGCGGCTCAGCTGGCGATTATCAAGCAGATGAGCGGGCAGGTGTCGCGCGGCTCAGCTGGCGATTATCAAGCAGATGGCGGGCAGGTGTCGCGCGGCTCAGCTGGCGATTATCAAGCAGATGAGCGGGCAGGTGTCGCGCGGCTCAGCTGGCGATTATCAAGCAGATGGCGGGCAGGTCTCGGCGGCTCAGCTGGCGATTATCAAGCAGATGGCGGGCAGGTGTCGCGCGGCTCAGCTGGCGATTATCAAGCAGATGGCGGGCAGGTGCTGCGCGGCTCAGCTGGCGATTATCAAGCAGATGGCGGGCAGGTGTTGCGTGGCTCAGCTGGCGATTATCAAGCAGATGGCGGGCAGGTGTCGCGTGGCTCAGCTGGCGATTATCAAGCAGATGAGCGGGCAGGTGTCGCGCGGCTCAGCTGGCGATTATCAAGCAGATGGCGGGCAGGTGTCGCGCGGCTCAGCTGGCGATTATCAAGCAGATGAGCGGGCAGGTGTCGCGTGGCTCAGCTGGCGATTATCAAGCAGATGGCGGGCAGGTGTGTCGCGGTGGCTCAGCTGGCGATTATCAAGCAGATGGCGGGCAGGTGTCCGCGCGGCTCAGCTGGCGATTATCAAGCAGATGGCGGGCAGGTGTCGCGTGGCTCAGCTGGCGATTATCAAGCAGATGGCGGGCAGGTGTCGCGCGGGCTCAGCTGGCGATTATCAAGCAGATGAGCGGGCAGGTGTCGCGCGGCTCAGCTGGCGATTATCAAGCAGATGGCGGGCAGGTGTCGCGCGGCTCAGCTGGCGATTATCAAGCAGATGAGCGGGCAGGTGTCGCGCGGCTCAGCTGGCGATTATCAAGCAGATGCGGGCGGGCAGGTGTCGTGGCGGCTCAGCTGGCGATTATCAAGCAGATGGCGGGCAGGTGTCGTGTGGCTCAGCTGGCGATTATCAAGCAGATGGCGGGCAGGTGTGTCGCGCGGCTCAGCTGGCGATTATCAAGCAGATGGCGGGCAGGTGTCCGCGGCTCAGCTGGCGATTATCAAGCAGATGGCGGGCAGGTGTCGCGTGGCTCAGCTGGCGATTATCAAGCAGATGGCGGGCAGGTGTGTCGCGCGGCTCAGCTGGCGATTATCAAGCAGATGGCGGGCAGGTGTCGCGTGGCTCAGCTGGCGATTATCAAGCAGATGGCGGGCAGGTGTCGCGCGGCTCAGCTGGCGATTATCAAGCAGATGAGCGGGCAGGTGTCGCGCGGCTCAGCTGGCGATTATCAAGCAGATGAGCGGGCAGGTGTGCGCGGCTCAGCTGGCGATTATCAAGCAGATGGCGGGCAGGTGTCGCGCGGCTCAGCTGGCGATTATCAAGCAGATGAGCGGGCAGGTGTCGCGTGGCTCAGCTGGCGATTATCAAGCAGATGGCGGGCAGGTGTCGCGTGGCTCAGCTGGCGATTATCAAGCAGATGAGCGGGCAGGTGTCGCGTGGCTCAGCTGGCGATTATCAAGCAGATGGCGGGCAGGGTGTCGTGGCTCAGCTGGCGATTATCAAGCAGATGGCGGGCAGGTGTCGCGCGGCTCAGCTGGCGATTATCAAGCAGATGGCGGGCAGGTGTCGCGCGGCTCAGCTGGCGATTATCAAGCAGATGGCGGGCAGGTGTCGCGCGGCTCAGCTGGCGATTATCAAGCAGATGGCGGGCAGGTGTCGCGGCGGCTCAGCTGGCGATTATCAAGCAGATGAGCGGGCAGGTGTCGCGCGGCTCAGCTGGCGATTATCAAGCAGATGAGCGGGCAGGTGTCGCGCGGCTCAGCTGGCGATTATCAAGCAGATGGCGGGCAGGGTGTCGCGCTGGCTCAGCTGGCGATTATCAAGCAGATGGCGGGCAGGTGTCGCGCGGCTCAGCTGGCGATTATCAAGCAGATGGCGGGCAGGTGTCGCGCGGCTCAGCTGGCGATTATCAAGCAGATGGCGGGCAGGTGTCGCGTGGCTCAGCTGGCGATTATCAAGCAGATGGCGGGCAGGTGTCGCGCGGGCTCAGCTGGCGATTATCAAGCAGATGGCGGGCAGGTGTCGCGTGGCTCAGCTGGCGATTATCAAGCAGATGGCGGGCAGGTGTCGCGCGGCTCAGCTGGCGATTATCAAGCAGATGGCGGGCAGGTGTCGCGTGGCTCAGCTGGCGATTATCAAGCAGATGGCGGGCAGGTGTTCGTGTGGCTCAGCTGGCGATTATCAAGCAGATGGCGGGCAGGTGTCGCGCGGCTCAGCTGGCGATTATCAAGCAGATGGCGGGCAGGTGTCGCGCGGCTCAGCTGGCGATTATCAAGCAGATGGCGGGCAGGTGTCGTGGCGGCTCAGCTGGCGATTATCAAGCAGATGAGCGGGCAGGTGTCGCGTGGCTCAGCTGGCGATTATCAAGCAGATGGCGGGCAGGTGTCGCGCGGCTCAGCTGGCGATTATCAAGCAGATGGCGGGCAGGTGTCGCGCTGGCTCAGCTGGCGATTATCAAGCAGATGGCGGGCAGGTGTCGCGCGGCTCAGCTGGCGATTATCAAGCAGATGGCGGGCAGGTGTCGCCGGCTCAGCTGGCGATTATCAAGCAGATGAGCGGGCAGGTGTCGCGGCTCAGCTGGCGATTATCAAGCAGATGGCGGGCAGGTGTCGCGCGTGGCTCAGCTGGCGATTATCAAGCAGATGAGCGGGCAGGTGTCGCGCGGCTCAGCTGGCGATTATCAAGCAGATGGCGGGCAGGTGTCGCGTGGCTCAGCTGGCGATTATCAAGCAGATGGCGGGCAGGTGTCGCGTGGCTCAGCTGGCGATTATCAAGCAGATGAGCGGGCAGGTGTCGCGCGTGGCTCAGCTGGCGATTATCAAGCAGATGGCGGGCAGGTGTCGCGTGGCTCAGCTGGCGATTATCAAGCAGATGGCGGGCAGGTGTCGCTGCGGCTCAGCTGGCGATTATCAAGCAGATGGCGGGCAGGTGTCGCGCGGCTCAGCTGGCGATTATCAAGCAGATGGCGGGCAGGTGTCGCGCGGCTCAGCTGGCGATTATCAAGCAGATGAGCGGGCAGGTGTCGCGTGGCTCAGCTGGCGATTATCAAGCAGAGATGGCGGGCAGGTGTCGTGTGGCTCAGCTGGCGATTATCAAGCAGATGGCGGGCAGGTGTCGCGTGGCTCAGCTGGCGATTATCAAGCAGATGGCGGGCAGGTGTCGCGTGGCTCAGCTGGCGATTATCAAGCAGATGGCGGGCAGGTGTCGCGTGGCTCAGCTGGCGATTATCAAGCAGATGAGCGGGCAGGTGTCGCGTGGCTCAGCTGGCGATTATCAAGCAGATGGCGGGCAGGTGTCGTGTGGCTCAGCTGGCGATTATCAAGCAGATGAGCGGGCAGGTGTCGCGCGTGGCTCAGCTGGCGATTATCAAGCAGATGGCGGGCAGGTGTCGCGTGGCTCAGCTGGCGATTATCAAGCAGATGAGCGGGCGGGTGTCGCGTGGCTCAGCTGGCGATTATCAAGCAGATGGCGGGCAGGTGTCGCGCGGCTCAGCTGGCGATTATCAAGCAGATGGCGGGCAGGTGTCGCGAGGCTCAGCTGGCGATTATCAAGCAGATGGCGGGCAGGTGTCGCGCGGCTCAGCTGGCGATTATCAAGCAGATGGCGGGCAGGTGTCGCGCGGCTCAGCTGGCGATTATCAAGCAGATGGCGGGCAGGTGTCGCGCGGCTCAGCTGGCGATTATCAAGCAGATGAGCGGGCAGGTGTCGCGCGGCTCAGCTGGCGATTATCAAGCAGATGGCGGGCAGGTGTCGCGCGGCTCAGCTGGCGATTATCAAGCAGATGGCGGGCAGGTTGAGCGGCTCAGCTGGCGATTATCAAGCAGATGAGCGGGCAGGTGTCGCGCGGCTCAGCTGGCGATTATCAAGCAGATGGCGGGCAGGTGTCGCGGCTCAGCTGGCGATTATCAAGCAGATGGCGGGCAGGTGTCGCGCGCGGCTCAGCTGGCGATTATCAAGCAGATGGCGGGCAGGTGTCGCGTGGCTCAGCTGGCGATTATCAAGCAGATGGCGGGCAGGTGTCGCGCGGCTCAGCTGGCGATTATCAAGCAGATGGCGGGCAGGTGTCGCGCGGCTCAGCTGGCGATTATCAAGCAGATGGCGGGCAGGTGTCGCGCGGCTCAGCTGGCGATTATCAAGCAGATGGCGGGCAGGTGTCGCGCGGCTCAGCTGGCGATTATCAAGCAGATGAGCGGGCAGGTGTCGCGCGCGGCTCAGCTGGCGATTATCAAGCAGATGGCGGGCAGGTGTCGCGTGGCTCAGCTGGCGATTATCAAGCAGATGGCGGGCAGGTGTCGCGCGTGGCTCAGCTGGCGATTATCAAGCAGATGAGCGGGGCAGGTGTCGCGCGGCTCAGCTGGCGATTATCAAGCAGATGGCGGGCAGGTGTCGCGCGTGGCTCAGCTGGCGATTATCAAGCAGATGAGCGGGCAGGTGTCGCGTGGCTCAGCTGGCGATTATCAAGCAGATGGCGGGCAGGTGTCGCGCGGCTCAGCTGGCGATTATCAAGCAGATGGCGGGCAGGTGTCGCGCGGCTCAGCTGGCGATTATCAAGCAGATGGCGGGCAGGTGTCGCGCGGCTCAGCTGGCGATTATCAAGCAGATGGCGGGCAGGTGTCGCGCGGCTCAGCTGGCGATTATCAAGCAGATGGCGGGCAGGTGTTGCGTGGCTCAGCTGGCGATTATCAAGCAGATGGCGGGCAGGTGTCGCGCGGCTCAGCTGGCGATTATCAAGCAGATGAGCGGGCAGGTGTCGCGTGGCTCAGCTGGCGATTATCAAGCAGATGAGCGGGCAGGTGTCGCGCGGCTCAGCTGGCGATTATCAAGCAGATGGCGGGCGGGTGTCGCGTGGCTCAGCTGGCGATTATCAAGCAGATGAGCGGGCAGGTGTCGCGCGGCTCAGCTGGCGATTATCAGCAGATGGCGGGCAGATGGCTCAGCTGGCGATTATCAAGCAGATGCAGATGGCGGGCAGGGTGTCGCGTGGCTCAGCTGGCGATTATCAAGCAGATGAGCGGGCAGGTGTCGCGTGGCTCAGCTGGCGATTATCAAGCAGATGGCGGGCAGGTGTCGCGCGGCTCAGCTGGCGATTATCAAGCAGATGGCGGGCAGGTGTCGCGGCTCAGCTGGCGATTATCAAGCAGATGGCGGGCAGGTGTCGCGGGGCTCAGCTGGCGATTATCAAGCAGATGAGCGGGCAGGTGTCGTGGCTCAGCTGGCGATTATCAAGCAGATGAGCGGGCAGGTGTGCGTGGCTCAGCTGGCGATTATCAAGCAGATGGCGGGCAGGTGTCGCGCGGCTCAGCTGGCGATTATCAAGCAGATGAGCGGGCAGGTGTCGCGCGGCTCAGCTGGCGATTATCAAGCAGATGGCGGGCAGGTGTCGCGCGGCTCAGCTGGCGATTATCAAGCAGATGAGCGGGCAGGTGTCGCGCGGCTCAGCTGGCGATTATCAAGCAGATGGCGGGCAGGTGTCGCGGCGGCTCAGCTGGCGATTATCAAGCAGATGAGCGGGCAGGTGTGTCGCGCGGCTCAGCTGGCGATTATCAAGCAGATGGCGGGCAGGTGTCGCGCGGCTCAGCTGGCGATTATCAAGCAGATGGCGGGCAGGTGTCGCGAGGCTCAGCTGGCGATTATCAAGCAGATGAGCGGGCAGGTGTCGCGTGGCTCAGCTGGCGATTATCAAGCAGATGGCGGGCAGGTGTCGTGTGGCTCAGCTGGCGATTATCAAGCAGATGGCGGGCAGGTGTGTCGCGCGGCTCAGCTGGCGATTATCAAGCAGATGGCGGGCAGGTGTCGCGCGGCTCAGCTGGCGATTATCAAGCAGATGGCGGGCAGGTGTCGCGCGGCTCAGCTGGCGATTATCAAGCAGATGGCGGGCAGGTGTCGCGGCGGCTCAGCTGGCGATTATCAAGCAGATGGCGGGCAGGTGTCGCGCGGCTCAGCTGGCGATTATCAAGCAGATGGCGGGCAGGGTGTCGCGTGGCTCAGCTGGCGATTATCAAGCAGATGGCGGGCAGGTGTCGTGTGGCTCAGCTGGCGATTATCAAGCAGATGGCGGGCAGGTGTCGTGCGGCTCAGCTGGCGATTATCAAGCAGATGGCGGGCAGGTGTCGCGGGGGCTCAGCTGGCGATTATCAAGCAGATGGCGGGCAGGTGTCGCGGCTCAGCTGGCGATTATCAAGCAGATGGCGGGCAGGTGTCGCGCGGCTCAGCTGGCGATTATCAAGCAGATGAGCGGGCAGGTGTCGTGCGGCTCAGCTGGCGATTATCAAGCAGATGGCGGGCAGGTGTCGCGTGGCTCAGCTGGCGATTATCAAGCAGATGGCGGGCAGGTGTCGCGTGGCTCAGCTGGCGATTATCAAGCAGATGGCGGGCAGGTGTCGCGCGGCTCAGCTGGCGATTATCAAGCAGATGGCGGGCAGGTGTCGCGCGGCTCAGCTGGCGATTATCAAGCAGATGGCGGGCAGGTGTCGCGGCGGCTCAGCTGGCGATTATCAAGCAGATGAGCGGGCAGGTGTCGCGTGGCTCAGCTGGCGATTATCAAGCAGATGGCGGGCAGGTGTCGCGCGCGGCTCAGCTGGCGATTATCAAGCAGATGGCGGGCAGGTGTCGCGCGGCTCAGCTGGCGATTATCAAGCAGATGGCGGCAGGGTGTGGCAGCTCAGCTGCGGCTCAGCTGGCGATTATCAAGCAGATGAGCGGGCAGGTGTCGCGGCGGCTCAGCTGGCGATTATCAAGCAGATGGCGGCAGGTGTCGCGGCGGCTCAGCTGGCGATTATCAAGCAGATGGCGGGCAGGTGTCGCGTGGCTCAGCTGGCGATTATCAAGCAGATGGCGGGCAGGTGTGTCGCGTGGCTCAGCTGGCGATTATCAAGCAGATGAGCGGGCAGGTGTGCGCGTGTGGCTCAGCTGGCGATTATCAAGCAGATGGCGGGCAGGTGTCGCGTGGCTCAGCTGGCGATTATCAAGCAGATGGCGGGCAGGTGTCGCGCTGGCTCAGCTGGCGATTATCAAGCAGATGGCGGGCAGGTGTCGCGTGGCTCAGCTGGCGATTATCAAGCAGATGAGGCGGGCAGGTGTCGTCGCGGCTCAGCTGGCGATTATCAAGCAGATGAGCGGGCAGGTGGTGCGCGGCTCAGCTGGCGATTATCAAGCAGATGGCGGGCAGGTGTGTCGCGCGGCTCAGCTGGCGATTATCAAGCAGATGGCGGGCAGGTGTCGCGCGGCTCAGCTGGCGATTATCAAGCAGATGGCGGGCAGGTGTCGCGTGGCTCAGCTGGCGATTATCAAGCAGATGGCGGGCAGGTGTCGCGCGGCTCAGCTGGCGATTATCAAGCAGATGGCGGGCAGGTGTCGCGCGGCTCAGCTGGCGATTATCAAGCAGATGAGCGGGCGGGTGTGGCGCGGCTCAGCTGGCGATTATCAAGCAGATGGCGGGCAGGTGTCGCGTGGCTCAGCTGGCGATTATCAAGCAGATGGCGGGCAGGTGTCGCGCGGCTCAGCTGGCGATTATCAAGCAGATGGCGGGCAGGGTGTCGCGTGGCTCAGCTGGCGATTATCAAGCAGATGGCGGGCAGGTGTCGCGCGGCTCAGCTGGCGATTATCAAGCAGATGAGCGGGCAGGTGTCGTGGCTCAGCTGGCGATTATCAAGCAGATGGCGGGCAGGTGTCTCGCGGCTCAGCTGGCGATTATCAAGCAGATGGCGGGCAGGTGTCGCGCGGCTCAGCTGGCGATTATCAAGCAGATGAGCGGGCAGGTGTCGCGCGGCTCAGCTGGCGATTATCAAGCAGATGAGCGGGCAGGGTGTGTCGCGTGGCTCAGCTGGCGATTATCAAGCAGATGGCGGGCAGGTGTCGCGTGGCTCAGCTGGCGATTATCAAGCAGATGAGCGGGCAGGTGTCGCGCGGCTCAGCTGGCGATTATCAAGCAGATGGCGGGCAGGTGTCGCGTGGCTCAGCTGGCGATTATCAAGCAGATGAGCGGGCAGGTGTCGCGCGGCTCAGCTGGCGATTATCAAGCAGATGAGCGGGCAGGTGTCGCGTGGCTCAGCTGGCGATTATCAAGCAGATGAGCGGGCAGGTGTCGCGTGGCTCAGCTGGCGATTATCAAGCAGATGGCGGGCAGGTGTGTCGCGCGGCTCAGCTGGCGATTATCAAGCAGATGAGCGGGCAGGTGTCGCGCGCGCGGCTCAGCTGGCGATTATCAAGCAGATGGCGGGCAGGTGTCGCGTGGCTCAGCTGGCGATTATCAAGCAGATGGCGGGCAGGTGTCGCGTGGCTCAGCTGGCGATTATCAAGCAGATGGCGGGCAGGTGTCGCGAGCGGCTCAGCTGGCGATTATCAAGCAGATGAGCGGGCAGGTGTCGCGCGGCTCAGCTGGCGATTATCAAGCAGATGAGCGGGCAGGTGTCGCGTGGCTCAGCTGGCGATTATCAAGCAGATGAGCGGGCAGGTGTCGCGCGGCTCAGCTGGCGATTATCAAGCAGATGGCGGGCAGGTGTCGTGTGGCTCAGCTGGCGATTATCAAGCAGATGGCGGGCAGGTGTCGCGTGGCTCAGCTGGCGATTATCAAGCAGATGAGCGGGCAGGTGTCGTGTGGCTCAGCTGGCGATTATCAAGCAGATGGCGGGCAGGTGTCGCGTGGCTCAGCTGGCGATTATCAAGCAGATGGCGGGCAGGTGTCGCGCGGCTCAGCTGGCGATTATCAAGCAGATGGCGGGCGGGTGTCGTGTGGCTCAGCTGGCGATTATCAAGCAGATGGCGGGCAGGTGTCGCGTGGCTCAGCTGGCGATTATCAAGCAGATGGCGGGCAGGTGTCGCGTGGCTCAGCTGGCGATTATCAAGCAGATGGCGGGCAGGTGTCGCGTGGCTCAGCTGGCGATTATCAAGCAGATGGCGGCGGGTGTGTCGCGCGGCTCAGCTGGCGATTATCAAGCAGATGGCGGGCAGGTGTCGCGTGGCTCAGCTGGCGATTATCAAGCAGATGAGCGGGCAGGTGTCGCGTGGCTCAGCTGGCGATTATCAAGCAGATGGCGGGCAGGGTGTCGCGCGGCTCAGCTGGCGATTATCAAGCAGATGAGCGGGCAGGTGTCGCGTGGCTCAGCTGGCGATTATCAAGCAGATGGCGGGCAGGTGTCGCGGGGCTCAGCTGGCGATTATCAAGCAGATGGCGGGCAGGTGTCGCGTGGCTCAGCTGGCGATTATCAAGCAGATGAGCGGGCAGGTGTCGCGCGGCTCAGCTGGCGATTATCAAGCAGATGGCGGGCAGGTGTCGCGGGGCTCAGCTGGCGATTATCAAGCAGATGGCGGGCAGGTGTCCGCGTGGCTCAGCTGGCGATTATCAAGCAGATGGCGGGCAGGTGTCGCGCGGGCTCAGCTGGCGATTATCAAGCAGATGGCGGGCAGGTGTCGCGCGGCTCAGCTGGCGATTATCAAGCAGATGGCGGGCAGGTGTCGCGTGGCTCAGCTGGCGATTATCAAGCAGATGGCGGGCAGGTGTCGCGCGGCTCAGCTGGCGATTATCAAAGCAGATGAGCGGGCAGGTGTCGCGCTGGCTCAGCTGGCGATTATCAAGCAGATGGCGGGCAGGTGTCCCGCGGCTCAGCTGGCGATTATCAAGCAGATGAGCGGGCAGGTGTGTCGCGGGGCTCAGCTGGCGATTATCAAGCAGATGGCGGGCAGGTGTCTTGCGGCTCAGCTGGCGATTATCAAGCAGATGGCGGGCAGGTGTCGCGTGGCTCAGCTGGCGATTATCAAGCAGATGAGCGGGCAGGTGTCGCGGCGGCTCAGCTGGCGATTATCAAGCAGATGGCGGGCAGGTGTCGCGTGGCTCAGCTGGCGATTATCAAGCAGATGGCGGGCAGGTGTCGCGTGGCTCAGCTGGCGATTATCAAGCAGATGAGCGGGCAGGTGTCGCGCGCGGCTCAGCTGGCGATTATCAAGCAGATGAGCGGGCAGGTGTCGCGTGGCTCAGCTGGCGATTATCAAGCAGATGGCGGGCAGGTGTCGCGTGGCTCAGCTGGCGATTATCAAGCAGATGGCGGGCAGGTGTGCGCGGCTCAGCTGGCGATTATCAAGCAGATGGCGGGCAGGTGTCGGGAGGCTCAGCTGGCGATTATCAAGCAGATGAGCGGGCAGGTGTCGCGTGGCTCAGCTGGCGATTATCAAGCAGATGGCGGGCAGGTGTCGCGCGGCTCAGCTGGCGATTATCAAGCAGATGGCGGGCAGGTGTCGCGAGTGGCTCAGCTGGCGATTATCAAGCAGATGGCGGGCAGGTGTCGCGCGGCTCAGCTGGCGATTATCAAGCAGATGGCGGGCAGGTGTCGCGCGGCTCAGCTGGCGATTATCAAGCAGATGAGCGGGCAGGTGTCGCCGGCTCAGCTGGCGATTATCAAGCAGATGGCGGGCAGGTGTCACCCGGCTCAGCTGGCGATTATCAAGCAGATGGCGGGCAGGTGTCGCGGGGCTCAGCTGGCGATTATCAAGCAGATGAGCGGGCAGGTGTCCGCGCGGCTCAGCTGGCGATTATCAAGCAGATGGCGGGCAGGTGTCGCGAGGCTCAGCTGGCGATTATCAAGCAGATGGCGGGCAGGTGTCGCGTGGCTCAGCTGGCGATTATCAAGCAGATGAGCGGGCAGGTGTCGCGTGGCTCAGCTGGCGATTATCAAGCAGATGGCGGGCAGGTGTCGCGCGGCTCAGCTGGCGATTATCAAGCAGATGAGCGGGCAGGTGTCGCGTGGCTCAGCTGGCGATTATCAAGCAGATGAGCGGGCAGGTGTCGCGCGGCTCAGCTGGCGATTATCAAGCAGATGGCGGGCAGGTGTCGCGTGGCTCAGCTGGCGATTATCAAGCAGATGCGCGGGCAGGTGTCGCGTGGCTCAGCTGGCGATTATCAAGCAGATGGCGGGCAGGTGTTATGTGGCTCAGCTGGCGATTATCAAGCAGATGGCGGGCAGGTGTCGTGTGGCTCAGCTGGCGATTATCAAGCAGATGAGCGGGCAGGTGTCGTGTGGCTCAGCTGGCGATTATCAAGCAGATGCGGGCGGGCAGGTGTTATGTGGCTCAGCTGGCGATTATCAAGCAGATGGCGGGCAGGTGTCTTGTGGCTCAGCTGGCGATTATCAAGCAGATGGCGGGCAGGTGTCATGTGGCTCAGCTGGCGATTATCAAGCAGATGGCGGGCAGGTGTGCGCGGCTCAGCTGGCGATTATCAAGCAGATGGCGGCAGGTGTCGCGGGGCTCAGCTGGCGATTATCAAGCAGATGGCGGGCAGGGTGTCGCGAGGCTCAGCTGGCGATTATCAAGCAGATGGCGGGCAGGTGTCGCGTGGCTCAGCTGGCGATTATCAAGCAGATGGCGGGCAGGTGTCGCGAGGCTCAGCTGGCGATTATCAAGCAGATGGCGGGCAGGTGTCGTGTGGCTCAGCTGGCGATTATCAAGCAGATGGCGGGCAGGTGTCGCAGGGCTCAGCTGGCGATTATCAAGCAGATGGCGGGCAGGTGTCGCGGGCTCAGCTGGCGATTATCAAGCAGATGAGCGGGCAGGTGTCGCGTGGCTCAGCTGGCGATTATCAAGCAGATGGCGGACAGGTGTCGCGGGGCTCAGCTGGCGATTATCAAGCAGATGAGCGGGCAGGTGTCGCGCGGCTCAGCTGGCGATTATCAAGCAGATGGTTCATGATCAGGCATGTGATCAGTGCATGATCAGTCACATGATCAGTGTATGATCAGCCACGTGATCAGTGAATGATAGCCACGTGACCCCTGCATGATCAGTCACGTGATCAGTGCATGATGAGCCATGGGATCACTGCATGATAGCCATGTGATCAGTGCATGATAGCTACGTGATCAGTGCATGTGCAGTCTCATGATCAGTGTATGATCAGCTTCATGATCAGTGCATGATCAGCCACGTAATCAGTGCATGTGCAGTCTCGTGATCAGTGTATAATCAGGCACGTGATCAGTGCATGATCAGCCACGTGATCAGTGTATGATAGCCACGTGACCCCTGCATGATCAGTCACGTGATCAGTGCATGATGAGCCATGGGATCACTGCATGATAGCCATGTGATCAGTGCATGATAGCTACGTGAT
>NW_027218556.1:0-20777 GCF_027580195.1 Bos mutus
TATGAAACTGCTTTAGCTCTGTCTCAAAAAGTTTGCTATTTTCAATATCATTCCTTTTTTCATAACAATTTCACTTAGGAGCTACAAGTTATTTAGGTTCAGAAGCAGGAATCAGTTCAGTTTAGTTCAGTCACTCAGTCATGTCCGACTCTTTGCAACCCCATGAATCGCAGCATGCCAGGCCTCCCTGTCCATCGCCAACTCCCGGAGTTCACTCAGACTCACGTCCATCGAGTCAGTGATGCCAGCCAACCATCTCATCCTCTGTCATCCCCTTCTCCTCCTGCCCCCAATTCCTCCCAGTGTCAGAGTCTTTTCCAATGAGTCAACTCTTCGCATGACCTCATGCCAAAGTACTGGAGTTTCAGCTTTAGCATCATTCCTTCCAAAGAAATCCCAAGGCTGATCTCCTTTAGAATGGACTAGTTGGATCTCCTTGCAGTCCAAGGGACTCTCAAGAGTCTTCTCCAACACTACAGTTCAAAAGCATCAATTCTTCAGCGCTCAGCTTTCTTCACAGTCCAACTCTTACATCCATACATGACCACAGGAAAAACCATAGCCTTGACTAGATGGACTTTTGTTGGCAAAGTAATGTCTCTGCTTTTGAATATGCTATCTAGGTTGGTTATAACTTTCCTTCCAAGGAGTAAGTGTCTTTTAATTTCATGGCTATTTTGTTACTGTCAGTAACAAATCTGCCTGCAATGCAGGAGACCCAGGTTTGAACGCTGGGTCAGGAAAATACTATGGAGAAGGAAATGCCAAGCCATTGTGGTATTCTTGCCTGGGAAAACCCATGGACAGTGGAGACTGGTGGGCTAGAGTGTGTGGGGTTGCAAGAGTCAAATACCACTTAGCAACTTTACCACTACCACATGGATTATCAGAAAATCTCATATCCATATATACAGATATAGCTATCTTAGAGAAATTACTGTGAAACACATACACATGTTCATAGGCAGCTTATTCAAAAAGGCAAAATTAAAGCCTCAAATTTCAGGCACAGTAAATGGACATATAAGACTATGCCCATTCATCCAAGGGAATTCTACCCAGTAATGAAAAGGAATGTTCCACAGCTACATGTAATAAGAATGCATCTCACTTATTTGAAAGAAAACAAAGACCAGGGGAACAGAAATTCTGTTGTGTGATTCTATCTATTTAAAATTTGAAACAAAGGAAAATGAATACCTGGTGCTAGAGTTCAGAGAAATGGTTACTTTGGGGATCAGAGAGAAGCCAGGAAGGAACATGGAGATTTCAAAGCTACTTGATGGTGGAGAGATGAAGCCAGTACAATCTCAGTTACAGTAAATCCAGACTTTATTTTTTAGGGCTCCAAAATAACTGTGGACTGCTACTGAGGCCCTGAAATTAAAAGACACTCTTTGGAAGAAAAGCTGTGACAAATGTAGATAGCATCTTAAAAGACAGAGACATTACTGTGCCAACTAATGTCCATAAAGTCAAAGCTATGGTTTTCCCAGGAGTCAGATACAGATGGAAGAGCTGGACTGAAGGCTGAATGCTGAATTGATCTGTTTGAACTGTGGTCCTGGAGAATGGAGAAGACTCTGGAGAGTCCCTTGGACTGCAAGGAGATCCAACCAGTCAATCCTAAGGGAAATCAACCCTGAATGTTCAGTGGAAGAACTGATGCTGAAGCTCCAATAATTTGGTCACCTGATGGGAAGAGTCAACTTATTGGAAAAAACCCTGATGCTGGGAAATATTGAAGGAAGGAGCACAAAACATGACAGAGGACAAGATGGTTGGATGGCATCAGCAACCCAATGGAATGAGTTTGAGCAAGCTTCAGGAGATGGTGATGGACAGGGAAGCCTGGTGTACTGAAGTTTATAGGGTCACAGGGAGTCAGACATGACTGAGCAACTGAACAAAAGCCAAGCAGGGTCTTTATGTACAGCTGGCTGAACCTCAATAGGGCTGTTTTGAATTTCTGGAGGTGGGTAGAACATAGTTTTTAGCCAGATCCCTTGCTGCAACACGTCTGGAGTAGTTTGTGTTGGTAGTCAATCTTCTTTGTAGTTTTTCTGGGTGGCACTCGGGAGTCAGTGTTCCTCACAATGATGGATGCTGTCTCTCTTAGGGAAATCAACTCAGTCTCAGCTGAACTGAAGTTTGGATCATGACCTCTGTTTCAGTAGGCAACCCTTGCAATTGTTCTGGCTTTTTGAATGGCTGATGATTATTGGTTTGATGCTCTGTATTTTCCTTTGGCTTCAATAACTGTAGTAGGCACTTGGAACATGGAAAGACCCTCTTGTTCCAGTGCCTCCAAGTGTGATTTACGAAGGATATCACCAGTTTGAAAAATTTGAGGCAAAACAGACAAAGCAAATTGTTTGTGTTTCCATGCCATGTTCTAAAATTTGCCTCTGTATCAGCAAAGGCTGAAGATCTGTAATTGCAAATGTGGCATTCATAAGGTGTTTTGCCAGGTTTGTGACTGTCCTTCATGTGTTGTAAGAGAACCTGATGTGTTTCGAAGGACAATTCACAGATTTTACAGACCGTGGAGGGCTCCCCAGAAGTGTGGACACTTTCAATGTGATACTGCAGCTGGAATGGGCTGGGAAACTGGCGGTTGCAGTGCTGGCCAGTAGTGTGGATTTCCTAGCTGTCACCCTTCTGCTTCTCAAACTCCAGATGGTTCCTCACCTGGGTCATAAACTTGACATTTTTTAGAACTCTCCAGCAGCTGAGGCTTGTGAGTCACACAGCTCAGCTGAGGGTTGTGAGTCACTCAGCTCAGCTGAGGCTGTGTGAGTCTTCTGTTCTGGCTGCCTATCTCTTGTATGCTGTCCACAGTAAAAGTCATCAAGTAGCATGATCAGATTTCATTTCATGGGACCAACAATCTTGCTCTGACTTGCTAGAGTCAAAAAGTCTGTTTTCTCCAGCCCTTCCAAACTACATGTGCTGTCTGGATCCATAAGACTGAAGCATGTCTGGTCATTTACGTGAATCTGTGAAAATGGTGTCTCACCATAAACATGGCTTGGTGAGGTCAAGAGACCTTCCAAGGTCATAATCATATTATTTGTAGAATAGACTCCTGGAGGGGCCATGGTGAATTCAGGTCCCCCTGGGATTCCATTTCTGAGTCTGGTCACTCTGTTCAAATGTTAGAAATGACTGGCTTTGAACTTGAATCCAGGTGTCACTCTCTGTGGTTTTAGTTAACCCTGAGGGTTGTTCTCTGAAAATATTAAATGGAAAATTCCAGAGAGAAATAACTCATAAATTGTAAATTGCATGTCATTTTGAGGAGTGTGATTGGAATCTCACACCATCCTGCTTCCTCCTGCCCAAAATGTGAATCGTTCCTTAGTCCTGCACATCCCACTCGGTTGTTACTTGTTTACCACAATGACTGTTGAGATGTCACAGAGCTGTGACCAAATCACCCTTATTTTACTCAATAATGAACCCAAAGCATATTAGAGTGATGCTGGCCATTTAGACATGCTAGAGGGAATCCATTAAGTGCTACATTTAAGTGAAAATATCAAAGTTCTCAATTTGATTAAAAAGAGAAAAGTTGCATGCTGAGGTTGCTAAGATCTGTGGTGAATGTGAAGAAGAGAAAAGAAATCTGTATTAGTTTTGCTGTTAAACCTCAAACTGCAAAAGGTATGGCCACAGAGTGCAGTAAGTGCTTGCTGCTGCTGCTGCTTCTGCTGCTAAGTCACTTCAGTCATGTCCGACTCTGTGCGACCCCATGGACTGTAGCCCACCAGGGTCCTCTGTCCCTAGGATTTTCCAGGCAAGAACACTGGAGTGGGTTGCCATTTCCTTCTCCAATGCATGGAAGTGAATAGTGAAAGTGAAGTCACTTCAGTTGTGTCCGACTCTGTGCGACCCCATGGACTGTAGCCCACCAGGGTCCTCTGTCCATGGGATTTTCCAGGCAAGACTACTGGAGTGGGGTGCCATTGCCTTTAGGGTGAAAAACATCAGTAAATTAGTACAGTAATATATTTTACATGGAAACTTTCACAAAACTTCTATAAAAGTATACTGTTATAATTGTTCTATGTTATTATTATACTTTCCCTGGTGACTTAGATGGTAAATTGTCTGCCTACAATTCAGGAGACCCGGCTTCAATCCCTGGGTTGGGAAGATCCTTCACAACAGGAAATGGCAACCGACTCCAGAATTCGTGCCTGGGAAATCCCATGGACAGAGGAGCGTAGTAAGGTGCAGTCCAAGGGGTTGTAAAGAGTCGGAAACCACTGAGCAACTTCACTTTCACTTTCCTGTCATTATTAGTTGCCAATCTCTTACTGTACTTTTATAAAATAAACTGCATCACAGGTATGTTTGTATAGCAAAAACACTGTGTATATAGGGTTTGATACTATGTGAGGTTACAGATATCCACTGGGGGTCTTGGAACTTACTCTGTGCAGATGAGTGGTGATGATTCTATTTCTTTCAAAAGACAAAATTAGTACTTGATTGAATCATTGGCTGAAACATTGAGATAACTATTAACACCCTTTTTTTATACATAAGGAAACATCTCAAACTCAGTTAAGTGACATGACAGTTTT
The DNA here is from genome assembly GCF_027580195.1 of Bos mutus. Lineage (NCBI taxonomy): Eukaryota > Metazoa > Chordata > Mammalia > Artiodactyla > Bovidae > Bos > Bos mutus. Next base: position 4,593 of record NW_027218556.1, read on the forward strand.
AAACTTTCTTCCCCAGCCCCCACTTTTGCCTTGTCTCCCCATGATGGCCCAGTGCTCCTGTCACTCTACAGGAGAGCTGGTAGGTGCCATTTTGCTATAGATCTCCAATAGCACTCAGAAATGCTGAACAACATAAAATGTCTAAAAGAGCCCCCATCTGTCCCTTGGGGGGTGCCCCTCACTCCCTCCACTCTGTGAGTCCAGAAGGCATCGGACTCTATTCATGGATCAAAAATATATAAAAAAATCCAGAAAGTTCTAATAACAAAACTTGAACCTGCCTCATGCTGGAAAAAATATATATATATATATATATATAATATATATATATATATATATATATATATATATATATATATATATATATATATATATATTTGTGTACTTGAAACTATTTACAGAGCATTGACATTGTATTAAGTATTATAAGGAATCTGGGGATAATTTAAAGCATGTGGGAGCACCCCCTTAAGTTACATGCAAAGACTACACCATTTTATATAAGAGACTTGCACTGCCATGCATTTTGGTATCTGTGGGTGCAGGGTTCCTGGACCCAATCTCCCAAGGGCACCGAGGAGAGAGGACGGGGCCTTCTCAGGACTTCTGCTGCTCTCCCTGCCTAGGATGCTGTCTCAAGTACCATCACCCAGCTCCTGATCTGTCACGGTCCACAGTTTGTCTGCCAAGCTTGCCCGACCATGATGTCAGAAATTACAGCCTTCTCCCACTCACATGCCATATTCAACTCCAGAGCTATTGGGTTGCTATATTTTTGTTTCTAGAACAACATGTGGCATCTGTCAGTGTTATATGTCTGCTACAAAAATAAACAGTAACTGTTAATAATACAATCATTTATCTGTATCACAGGCTCGACCCACTAATTCCTGGATCCCCAGGTACTTACACTTGATCTTAGCCAAAAGGCTGAGAAGCAGTTTTCCCTAGCATTTCATGAAATCCAAATCTTAATGACTTAAAACTATCACACAAGGGAGAGTGTCAGCCAGTATGTAGCTGGATGATGTCAGGACCAGTTGTAGTCATTGAAACAAAAGATATGTAACACAATTTCTCTCCATATAATACATTTTTTGATAGCTTCCATGCCATTAACAGGTTTCACTGACATTTACGACCATTCTAAAGTTTACATTTGACCATTTCTGATACCAGATCACATTTCATCAGTAGCATACCATAGTTTGTTTGGCTAAATGGTGGCTCTAGCAGTAAAGGACCCTCCTGCCAATGCAGAAGACTTAAGAGACACAGGTTCAATCTCTGGGTCAGGAAGACCCCCTGGAGGAGGGCATGACAACCCACTCCAGTATTCCTGCTTGAAGAATCCTGTGGACAGAGGAGACTGCTGAGCTACAGTCCATAGAGTTGGAAGAGTCAAACATGACTGAAGCAACAGCACATACACACATTCATATGTATATAAATATATATTTTATAGTGGTGTGAAAAATAATGCTTCGGGCCTTCCTGGTGATCCAGTACTTAAGACTCCTCACTCCAAGCCAGGGGGCATGGCTTCAATCCCTGGGCAGACACCTATGACCCCACATGCCACAGATAAGATTTGATCAGTCACTCAGTTGTGTCCAACTCCTTGCGACCCCATGAATTGCAGCACGCCAGGCCTCCCTGTCCATCACCAACTCCTGGAGTTCACCCAGACTCATGTCCATCGAGTCAGTGATGCCATCCAGCCATCTCATCCTCTGTAGTCCCCTTCTCCTCCTGCCCCCCAATCCCTCCCAGCATCAGAGTCTTTTCCAATGAGTCAACTCTTCGCATGAGGTGGCCAAAGTACTGGAGTTTCAGCTTTAGCATCATTCCTTCCAAATAAATCCCAGGGCTGATCTCCTTAATAATGGACTGGTTGGATCTCCTTGCAGTCCAAGGGACTCTCAAGAGTCTTCTTCAACACCACAGTTCAAAAGCATCAATTCTTCAGCCCTCAGCCTTCTTCACAGTCCAACTCTTACATGCATACATGATCACAGGAAAAACCATAGCCTTGACTAGACGACCTCTGTTGGCAAAGTAATGTCTCTGCTTTTGAATATGCTATCTAGGTTGGTCATAACTTTGCTTCCAAGGAGTAAGCATCTTTTAATTTCATAGCTGCAGTCACCATCTGTAGTGATTTTGGAGCCCAGAAAAATAAAGTCTGACACTGTTTCCACTGTTTCCCCATCTATTTCCCATGAAGTGGTGAGACTGGATGCCATGATCTTCGTTTTCTGAATGTTGAGCTTTAAGCCAAATTTTTCACTCTCCACTTTCACTTTCATCAAGAGGCTTTTGAGTTCCTCTTCACTTTCTGCCATAAGGGTGGTGTCATCTGCATATCTGAGGTTATTGATATTTCTCCCAGCAATCTTGATTCCAGCTTGTGTGTGGCAAAAAACAAACAACAATGACAAAAACAAACAAACAAAACACCAAATAATGTTGTAGATTACAGGTGATGTCTTCTTAGATTTAATGAAGATTCTATTTTTCATAAGCAGAATCCAGCCTACTAAATTCGTGTAGCAAGCCACTAATGCTATGCTAGCTGCCTTATATAGGCAAATGGTTTAGAAAGGGATTGACAAATTGGCATGCCTCCTGTTTGTTTTTTTCTCCCAACCAGCAAGCTAAGAATGATTTTTATGTTTTTTTTTTTTTTTTAACTTTTAAAAATACGTTTAATATTTTTACTTTTTTATTTTATTTGGGGGAAACAAAGGAACATTTTGTGACATGTAAAAATTATATGACGTCTAAATTTCAGTGTCACAAATAAAGTTTTTTTGGAACACAACTGCGATCATTTGCCACTGCACAAAGTTGTTTCACACTGCTAATGGCAAAGACCGAATGGACCTTAATTCCTGGTTACTTTCTAGCCCTTTATAGAGAAATTTTGCAGACTCATGACTTCAGAGAACAAAATGAAGTATTCCAAACCCCATGGCTCACCAGCTGCTGATGTCCAGTTGACTCAGTGAAGCTAAACATATCCCATTCTGAGCCCCAGTGGCGGGTGAAGCTGGAGTGTTTTTGTCTCCACGTCCCAGAGAGATTTCTCTGGAAATACCAGCACCACTTCCTGTGTCCAGTGTCCATGAACCCCTACAGTGAGGCTGTTTCAGGAGATTCCAAATCTTTTAAAGCCCATTCTAACCCAATCCATAGTATCCAACCCGGGCTCCAATCAGGTTTCTGAAACAGTTTTCCCCCATCGAGTCTTTCAACTAGAAATCTTTCTACCAAGTTGCTAGAGAGAGGAAAGAATGTGGATGGGGCTTCAGGGCTTCACCCAGGGGCTGTTGTCCAGGTCTCAGGGTGGTGAGAGTCTCCACTTCTCTCTCTGGCATCCAGAGGCCCACCACTTTATCTCCAATTTATCTGCATCTGTAGTTATTTGGGGTTCAATAGCTTAAGGGCAGGGGAAGGCGGTCTACACAGCTATTCCAACAGAGCTCAGGCTGATATCAGGAACCTAAAAAGGCAGGGGTCCTCTTCCAATGCCAGAAAATTCACCAGCTGCAAACAGCAAACCCCTGTATTCTTCCAGGGGCAAGGGGGATAGGTTGGGGGGGGCAGAGCGGGCAAGGTGAGGAGGGCAGGAAGCAAGCTTACTCCCAAGTGATCTGCACTTGAAGATTCAGCACCTGCTGGATTCCTGGGGTCCTCATCATGGATTTCATGCTGAACTCCAGGAGCTTGATCTAGGCAAGGGCTCATGCTTTCTAAAACCATGTCGGGGTGCTAGGTCACACCCTGGTCCCCCTCCTTCTCCCCTTCCTCCCTCACTCCCCCTCTTCTCTCTCCTTCCCCTTTGCACCACCTAGATTATATCTCAAGCTTTCCCTCCCACTGCCTTTACAGCCTTATGCACACAGATTCTTAGGAGGAGGGAGGGTTTTAGAGAAGAAATATGTGTATTTCCATTTCTTATAAGGTAACAGTCACTGAATTAGAAAAAAAAATGAAGTTCAATAATGAACGTGATCTCAAGTGCTATAAACAGATATAACATCAAAAATACCGTTCTTATCAAATCAACATGTGTTCACCTTAAATTTATAAAATATATGTCCATTACATCTCAATGAAACAGGAAAAAAAAAAAAAACCTGACCATTAGAAAGAGATCATTTTATACTCTTTTAAGATGGTTGATGGTGAGTGCTGTGTCTAGTTGCTCAGTTGTGTCTGACTCTTTGTGACCCCATGGACTGTAGCCAACCAGGCTCCTCTATCCATGGAATTCTCCAGGCAAAAATACTGAAGTGGGTTGCCATGTCTTTCTCCAATGCTGGTGAGTATGAAAACCCAAGGCTAGGGAATGCCCTGGTGGTTCAGTGGTTGAGAATCTGCCTTCCAAGGCAGGGAGCATGGGTTTGATCCATGATTGGGGAAATAAGATCCCACAACACAGAGGGCAGTAGAACCCACAAAGGATGCTGCATGCCACAACTAATACCCAAGGCACCCAAATAAGTAAATAAAAATAAATATTTGAAAAAACTCTATGTTATTTACATTCTTCTGGATATATTTGAAAGCATGATATTAACAGTTTTATTTATTTATGGAAGCACCATGAGACTTCCTTCAGGATCTTAGTTTCCTGTCCAGGGACTGACCCAGGTCACCAGAGTGAAAGCATTGAGCACTAAGCACTGGTTTCCCAGAGAATTCCTAGTTTTACTTACTTAAAGGGTTTATTCTTATTGTATGCAAAAGCTACATCCTTTGCAGTGTTTACACTTACAACAAAAACATTTTGGGTGTCAATTATAAAATGTTTGCAAAAACTTAAGGGAAAGAAAGGAAAATTTTGACTACTTATTTATGCTTCTAGGCTTCCCTGATGGCTCAGACAGTAAAAAATCTGCTTGCAGTACAGGAGACCAAGGTTTGATCCCTGGGTCAGGAAGACATCCTGGAGAAGGGAAAGGCTAGCCACTCCAGTATTCTTGCCTGGAGAATTCCATGTACAGAGGAGCCTGTAGAGCTATTATCCATGGGTTTGCAAAGAGCCGAACACAACTGGCCAACTAACACGTTCATTTTCATATGCTTCTAGAAATTGCTCAAATTTCAGAATCACCTGGGACATTGTTAAACATAGAGATTCCAGGGCTGCATATCACATCTAAGAAACTCAGATTGCCAGAGGAGAGGGCCTGGGAATCTGAAAGTTCAGTGTTTGCTGCACTTGATTCTGTAGTGAAGTGAATCCCAGGGTGTAAAATCCTCCAATACTTTGGGAAAGATTGATCTCTGGTGTCGCAGAGGTATAGAATCCACCTGTTAATGCAGGAGACCTGGGTTCAATCTCTGAGTTGCAAAGATCCCCTGGAGGAAGAAATGGCAACCCACTCCAGTATTCTTGCCTGGGAAATCCCATGGACAGAGGAGCCTGGCAGGCTACTGTCTATGGGGTCACAAAAGAGTCAGACACAACTTAGCAATGAAACCACAACAATGAAAGTGAAAGTCGCTCAGTGGTGTCTGACCCTTCATGACTCCATGGACAATACAGTCCATGGAATCCTCCAGGCTAGAATACTGCAGTGGGTAACATTTTCCTTCTCCAGGGGATCTTCCCAACCCTGGGTAAAGCCAGGTCTCCCATATTGCAGGCAGATTCTTTACCAGTTGAGCTACAAGGGGAGAACAACAATAAAAAACATGTTTAAAATACCCAAGAATCTACTCCTTCAGGAAACCCTGAGGGTGGAGGGTCAAGAATTCATTTTTTCATCATTGGACACATTGACCACCTGCCTTGGGAGGAGCAGGTTATTGGTAATTCAATACACCAATCACATGTTGTTGCTTGAGCTGGGAGCTTCATTCTCCCCACCACCCTTCAGAGATTCTAGGACTCCCACACATTCTCTGAGAGCTTCTAGATGTCCTTCATATTGAAAGAAGTTAGGGTATAAGCAAAGCCAAGCGATCTGGGTCCAAACTTCTCAATTTGGGCCACACTTTCAAATCTCCTGGGCTGTGATTCTTAACCCTCAGTGAATCTAAGGAATTGCTATGTGTTTTGTCCAAAAACACATTCTTGTCCAACAGTTGTAGGTCTGAGTTTCTCACAAGCTCCAGGTGTTGCCCAGGCTGCATAAGGTGTCATATTAAACAGTGAGTATTAGAGAGCTTTTGAAAAGTACTGATGTTCTGGTTGACTCTGCCAATCTTACTCCATACCCACAGAATCAGTATCTCCAAGAATTGGACCAGGGAGTCAATGTTATTAAAGGTCTCAGACATTTCTAAGGAGCAGGTATATTGCAAATGTGCAGCCAGGCAAATCACCCCACCATCAACCCTGTTTTGGGCTTTACTGTGTCCTGAAAATTCCATATGTTGAGGGGACTTTCACAGTGGTCCAGTGGCTAAGAATCTGCACTTCCAGTGCAAGGGGCTGGGCTCCAGTCCCTGGTCAGGGGACTAGATCCCACATGCTGCCAGGAAGACCAAAGCCCCCATGTGAAACAACTAAGACCTGGTGCAGTCAAATTAATTAATTAATTAAAAATATATCTGTAGAAGTCCTAGCACCCAACACTTTGGAATGTAACCATATTTGGAAATAATACCTTTAACAAGGTGATTAAGTTAAAACAAGGTCACTAGGGTGGGCCCTAGTCCAATCTGATGGTTCTCCATATAAAAAGAGAGAGGGGAATTCCCTAGCAGGCCAGTGGTTAGGGCTCAGAACTTTCACTGTCAAGGGCCCAAAGTCAAATCGTGGTCTGGAAACTAAGACCCAGAAGGGAAGCATCACAGCTAGCAAAAAAAAAAAAAAAAAAAAGGAAATTAGGACACAAAAGACATCAAGGATGCTTGGACATAAAGGGACAGGAGGACACAAGAATGCAGCTGTCTATGCATCAAGGAAAGAGACCTCCAGAGACACCACACTGTCAACACCTTGATTCTGGGCTTCGGGCCTCCAAAACTGGGAGAAAACAGTTTTCTGTTGTTTAAATCTGTGGTATTTCTGGTGGCGACCTTAGTACCCTAACACATTCTTTAGATCGGGAGTCCCTAGAGAGGGCTCACCTCAAGGACAGGCAGGATGTACACAGGTGATGACTCAGCTCCCACGTGACTCCCACCCATCAACAAATGCCCACCCACCCAGATTTTCCAGGAGGAAGCCTGCTCCTGTGAAACACTTCTTGCAGACCATTGCTGCTAAAGGTCTCCACCCAACTCTCTTTCTGGCCCCAACATCTTTTACTTCTCTTCTAGACTGTGAGGGACAGAACCTTGAAAACAGAGTGAGGCCTGTGCTCAAACCATCCTGGATGTGAAAGGGAGTATGTCTTTTTAAAAAAAAAAAAAAAAGGAATAAAACCCCACAGCTGTCAAGCAGAATACAATGAAGCTTATCACCAGATGTACCAAAAAGCCTTCATACGTTAGGTTAGGAAAAAGCAGAGGACATGAGTTCAATCTCTTCTGCAGGTAAGGTTTCCAGGAATGAGGACAGCATGATTTCTGTAGATGGGTTGAGAGCAGGTGAATTTATTGAAAGGCATTTGAGTCTGTAGCCAGAAGAGGAATATGAGTGGAGGGGGTATGTCATCCTTCATTTCTCTCTACCTCCAGAAGTTTCTATGATATGGGCCATGATCACAGGGCTCCCAGAGATCAGGGAGAGAGGAATGTTTGGTGACTTCATCAAAGCCTGACGCATAGAAGCTGCCTTTCAGAAGCCAACATCAGATTTCTGGGCCATCTGTCAGGCTCAAAAAATGACCTACTAGGAACTCTCTGGTAGTTCTGCAATGGTTAGGACTCTGTACTTTCACTGATGAGTGCATAGATTCTATCCTTAGTTGGGGTTAGAAGCTGCAAGCTTCATAGGCTGGCCAACAAACAAAACAAAAAAAGAAAGACAGACATGACCTATTCCCACTTTTCCTTCCATGGACAACTGCAGGGTCAACTCCAGTGCAGGTCCATTGCTGTGGTCAGGGAGGAAGCTCCCCGAGGCTTGTGACCATGGAGAGACATGTGATCAGCCTGAGTGTCCACCAACAGGGCTGGGCACCTCACACCAACTGAGCACCTGGTACCCAGTAGGAGATCAGCCCTACAGATAAGGGCTGTATGAGAAGTGGACTCTACAAGGTGGCCAGAAAGCACACCTTTCAAGAGGGCACTAATCCAGGTGGCCAGCCTCTTCCGACTTTATCCATCTCTAGGGGAGAGCCAGGCATTTCCATTGTTCTCACAAACCTTTTCCTCTTCTACTCTCCCTGGGACATCTTTATATCAAGAGATTGTTGTTGTTCATTTGCCCAGTTGTATCTGAAACCCCATGAACTGCAACATGCCAGGTCTTGCTGTCCATTACCATCTCCTGAAGTTTGCCCAAGTTCATGTCTATTGCATTGGTGATGCCATCCATCCATCTCATTCTCTATCACCCTCTTCTCCTTCTGCCCTCAATCTTGCCCAGAATCAGAGACTTTCCCAGTGAGTCAGCTGTTGCCATCAGATGATCAATATAGTGGACCTTCAGCTTCAGCATCATTCCTTCTAACAAGTATTCAGGGTTGATTTCCCTTAAGATTGACTGGTTTGATCTCCTTGTTGTCCAAGGGACACTCAGGAGTCTTCACCAACACCACAACTCGAAGGCAAAAATCTGTGGCACTCTGCCTTCTTTGTGGTCCATCTCTCACAATCGTACATGACCACTAGGAAGACCATAGCCTTGACTATAGAGACCTTTGTCAGCAGAGTAATGTCTCTGCTTTTCCACACACTAAGTTTTTCACAGCTTTCCTGACAAGAAGCAACTGTCTTTTGATTTCATGGTTTCAATCACCATTGCAGTGATTGCACAGGCCAAGAAGAGGAAATCTGTCAGTACTTCCACCTTTTCCCCTTTTATTTGCCATGGAGTAAGGGACCAGATGCCACAAACTTAGTTTTTTTTAATACTTGGTTTAAGCCGGCTATTTCACTGTCCTCCTTGATCCTCACCTAATCAGTCCAGAGCGTCTGGCTTCTTGCTACTTCTGCTCTCAGTTCTAATTCGTTTAGTAAGAAATCGTAAAAGGATGGTTTCACAGGTTAAATGCAAGGGTGGTACAGAGAGGGACTGAACCTTAATGGACCATGACACATTGAAAAACTCAATGACAACTTGCACCACCTGCTTACCCACATTATTAAAGGTAAAGTGAAAGTGTTAGTCAGTCCTGTCTGATTCTTTGTGACTCCATGTACTGTAGCCCAACAATTCCATAGGCTCCTCTATGGAATTATCCAGTAAAGAATACTGGAGTGGGTAACCACTCCCTTCTCCAGAGGATCTTCCCGATTCAGGGACTAAGCCTGAGTCTACTGCATTGCTGGTGGGTTCTTTACCATCTGAGCTACCAGGAAAGCTCAAATCAAAATGATACTAATTTCCAGGACATTCCTAGATTAAACTTTGGCTGGTCCATGCTGGTTTCAGCTCCATTGGTCAGAAAAAGTGGTGTAGTTGGAGCCCTCCACTCTGAAGGGGTGATCTTATTATCATTATTTTGTTTTAGTTACTAAATATCTCTGAATCTCAGAGGACTAGGTCTCAGCAAAGAGGTCTGATGGGTAAAGAGAATTTGTTAAAAGCCTTAATGCTGTCAAATTGGCAGATAACCAGGATTTGGAGGAAATTTTATCTTTACCATGTGGCTTAAGGTAAAAACTTAAGGATTAAGAAAAAAAAAAAAAGGTACAGATGAATCAACACTGAAATACTCAACTCAGAAGTGACTTTTTTTGACAATTGGGAATGGATTTCCATCAGCCTTTGAAAAAATAATTGTGTGTGAAGTTTTTATTAATATAAAAACAAAATAAAACCTGTGGTAATATTAGTGGCATAAAAGCACACTTAGACAATGGATTCAAGGATGTTGGGTTTTCTCTTAGAAACTGGAGGCTTCCCTGGCAGCTCAGATGGTAAAAAATCTGCCTGGGTTAGGACGATCTCCTGGAAAAGAGAATGACTACCCACTGCAGTATTCCCACCTGTAGAATTCCATGGGCAGAGAACGCTGGGAGGCTACAGTCCATTGATTCCCAAAGAATCAGATCCAGCTGAGCAGTGGGAAGGTGGGCACGGGCTGGTGTGTCCCAAAGGCTCCAGATGGTCTGCTGGTGAATATGCCCCAGGACTCCGGGCCTGACGTTGTACAGTGAACCCATCTTGGCACTGCCCATGGCCCGAGATGGAGGTTTTGCATCTGCTGGATCCACTGAGGAAAACCCCAGTGCCTGGGTGGGGTTAGTAGTAGGGGTTCCTTGGAAGAAGATTCCCACCAGCGGTGCTCACTCCTGGACACTTAGTTCAGTCCAGGCCCTGAGGATGCACCTTGTATATGATGACAGATTGAACAGCCTCAGAAATAAGTGAGGAGGTGGATGCCCTGGAAATGAGAACCACAGGGAGTGGAAAGATGGTGCCCTGAACTCCTTTAGCTGATCCTGGCCTATCAGAGAGCATCTAGGCCCCACTCATGCTCAGGCCGTTTTATAGAACCACTAACAGGAGAGTCATGAATTTAAAGGGGAGAATCATGGTCACAGGTCACAGAGGACACCAAATGATTGACATTGAAGTTCCCTTTATTTCTTTGTAACAATCCAACAGAGGGGTAATGACCCCATCACCCTACCAAGCCCAAAATTCCCCCTCCAAAAATCAGATTCACATTTCTAACTGTGTAGGAACATATCTCTCCAAAAATCCCACCAAGCCCTCCCCCACTGCCCACTCTAAATCACTTTCTCCTGCTTACACTGAAAAATTGTCTGAAACTGTTGTGTTCATTCTCAGCCTGCCACTCATGAGCTGGGCTAGTCGGGCAAGTAGCAGGGGCACAGGATGGGCTCGGTGTCATAGAGGATCTGGTCACCGCAGTGTGGACAGGGGCTGGCGCTGACCCAGAACATGCTGGGCCGCCCAGACTTGCACAGAAGCTGCTTGAGCCGGGCATGCAGCTGAGCCAGAGGCCCAGGTGCAGGGTGCCATGCACATCCTCATAGCTCTCCAGGGGTGCAGGGTACAGCACGTGGCTCAGCTTACTCAGCCCCATGGTGTGGTGCAGCAGGCTCTCCAGCACAGCCATAGAGATGGGGTTGCCACAGAAGCTGAAGGTGGTGAGCTGGGAGCAGCCGCTCAGGGAGGGTAAGAGGGCACTGAACTGAGAGTCCATGATGCCGCACTCATCCAGGTCCAGTTCCTGCAGGGTGGCTGAGGTCCTCTCAATCAGGACCTGCAGGGACTCCAAGTTGAGGCTGGTCAGGTTGACCCCGCTGAGGCCAAGGTCCTTCAGCAGGCTGACGCTCGGGCACTGCGACAGGTATGTCAGGTCTGACTCCGAAATCAGGCAATTGGTGATCGACAGGGTCTCCAGAGGGGTGTTCAGGCACCTGGGGAAAGACAGAGCAGTCAGTGTCAGGGGCAGAGGTGGCGGGCAGAGGGATATGGGGAGGAGAGGCCCCTTTCACAGGAACACAGGGGATCTCACTGGCTTGGAGCTGGCCTCTCACCTCCTTGACAGGAAGGCAGGGGTTCTTCCAGGGGGAAGGTCATGCTCATATGGTTATGACCTCCCCCTGCACAAAATGATGAACTATTTTTAATGTGGGAAACAAACTGTAAACAAAGATTATTTGCCTATTTCAGCTTACTAGTATTTTGTTCACAGGAATTAAGATGTTTGTACAGGACACGGCTAGTTGAATTCAACAGCAGGCTGGATGCAGTAGACATGGGCTGGTGGGTCCCAGCAGTTACAGACGATCCCTGGGTGCATATCCCCCAGATATCCGGGGGCCACAAACCATCCATCATCACCTACAATTCATCCATCATCACCTACAATTCTTTGTCATTCTCTGTCATCGTCTCAGCTAAGACATCACTCTCTCGGAAAGAATTCCCAAGGGCATCACACCTGACCCCCACTATGCGGACTCCCAGCACAAGTCCCATTTGGCAGCATCTAACCTAGGCCACGCCTCTGACCCTAACCAGGGAGGTGACCTGACAAGAAGCCCGGGGACAGAGTGGCCATACCGTGAGGACTTCCAAGTGGCCTGTGCACACTGGCCATGTCCCCAGCAGGCACAAATAGACACCCCGATGGTAAAGAAATGAAAGAGGCCAGGTTTTGCTGCAGAGCTGGCGCCACACCTCACCTGAGCACCTGGTGCAGGCGGCCCTCGAGGAAGGAGATGGAGTCCAGGTAGAGCTCCTGCAGGTGGGGCAGGTTCAGGAACTGTGCACTGAGCTGGTTGACGCAGTTCTCCTGGTCCGGGGTGGTATGTGGCAATATGTGGATGCGAGACAGCAGCAGCCGGCGCAGGTTGCCCATCCGGCCCAGGTGCGGCAGGAACCTGCTCAGCGTGGCCAGCTTCCAGATGCAGTTGACCTCCAGGTCCTGAATGGAGTCCAGCTGCACCACCTGCAGGATCTTCCTGATGCTCTGCATGGGCATGGTGAAGATCCTCAGCTTCTGGCAGCGGATGTGCAGCAGCTTCCCCCTCTTCTTGGCCTTCTTCAGCAGGTAGCTGAGGGTCTCATCCAGAGTGTCCTCCTTGATGCACAGGTCGACCAGCACCTCCACAGGGGCCTGCTCTGGCTTCAGCCCCGCCTGCGCCTCCACCCTGCACCTCTTCTGCATTGGTTGGGCTGGCTCAGGCTCCAGCAGTGAGCAAACACTGACCTTCATCCCGGACCACAGGGTCCAGAAGTCCTGGTGGGTTTTCCGGCGCAAGTCCAGCACCTGCAGCTTCCACCGCCTGTGGGGCCGCAGGGGAAAGGCTGAGCCATGCAGAGGCCAATGGGCACCAGGACCCCATGAGTGCTCTGCACTCCACGCACCACAGCTCCTCTGGCTTCTAGGTCCCCCTTGGTTCCCACTTTAAGGGATAATGGGGGGTGGCCCACATGCTTTTTCTGCCCTCTCCCCCTCAACCAGTCCTATACATCCAATTGCCTGTTTCCATATGAGTCCTCATCCACCTGCCCTGTCTGCACCTTGCTTACACCCCCAGGCCTCACCAGTCTGCCAGGTTGACCTTACCTGGGGCGGACCTCCTGAGCAAGCAGGACATCCAGACCATCGAGTGCTGCCTGGAAGGTGTCCAGATGAGGCTGGTGGTCCTGCATCAGGGCCCCCAGTGGGAGGCAGGGGAAGGGCCAGGCCTGCACCATCGCCTTCAGGGCCTCTGTGTGCCTTCCAGCAAAGGCCTCCATAAACAGTGGTGGAAAGAGCTCGATGGGCAGCTCCTCCAGAGCCATGATGGCCAAGGCCTCATTGCGCAGCAGGCACTGTGCGCCCAGCTCCAGGAGTCGGGGTGGGGCCTGGACGTTCATCCTGAAGAACCTCCTCTGGAATGAGTCCTGGGAGGACGTCAGAGAGCAAGGGCATGGGAGTGGGGGGTGGGGTTTCCTTCTCTGGTCAAGGAACTGGGGAGACCCTGCTGTCCCTCCACCCTCAGGGAACCAAGGCAGGGTCAGAGACATCCTCTGGCCACAAAGTCACAGCTTTTGTCCCACTAGCACATGGACAAGCATCTCTCCAGGCAGCAACAAAGGGACAAGGTGACCTCTTGCTCCATCCCGTATCTCCTGGCTGCTGCATTTAATCCCAGCCCTACTGGCCGGTAGATACCTAGGAGTCTGACAGCTGACCCCACTCTCTTCAGAGAAAGCTTCTGATTATTACTCAAGGGCTGAAAACAGGAATAAGGAGTTTAGCCCAACACAGCCTGTCTCTAAACTCCAACCAATAACTCACACAATGAGTGCTGTTAGGTCACTACATAAAAAAGTCACTTTCACTGGGTGTCTCTTCTACAAATGTTATTACCATTTGGTTCAGTGGACCAAAGCACTCGCATTCAGAACAAAACCTCCACTCTTTCAAATATTCTACAGATTTTTTTTTTTTTTTTGTATCCCATGGGATTAAAAAAGTCTTTAGCTTTTAATACAAAAAGAAACCCCCAAAATCCTTTAGGCTAGTCAAATCACAAAACTGTAAAATAATATGAACTATAATCACTGGTCTCAAACTAAAATGTAAAATGTCACCCAAAAATTCCTCCTAATTAGATGTCTTTCATTAAATCAATTCCAGGAACTTCCCTGAATTTCAGTGTGGAGGACTTTATTTTTTCACAGCAGGGGCATGAGTTCTATCCCCATCAGGGATCTATGACACCAGATGCTGTTCTGTGTGGCCCCATCCCCTAAATCTCACCCCACCCTAACCCATCCCTCACTGCCCCTACCCTGTCAAATTTTATCTGGTTAGGAAATGTTGTAATGATCTGTACAAGTGGAGAAAATCAGAGAAGAAACCAAACTGTCTGGGATAAAGGTAAAACTGCATGTAGAAGGAAAAGCAAAGTATACAATTGCCAACGTGAATGGAAAGGCAAAGAAAATTCTCCACAGGATCGTGGCCTGCATGGACTGTCCCATGAAGACCCCAGCAGGTACATCTGTCAGAACCCAATGCTCCAGTGTGGAGCAGATGCTCAGTCCTCAGACCCTCTTCTCCTTCCAGGACACAGTTTTCAGATTCTGGCTGAAATTTCCATTTCCAGATAAAGTGCTATCTTACTACTAGATTTCCATCCAGCTAAGGCTGAGTGGTTTTTTTTTTTTTTTTTTTTTTTTACTTTCTCACTACATACAACTGATGGGATCCTGTCTGTTCACAATAGGTTACCAAAATATTTAAAAATATAAAAGAAGAAAACTAACCTGAAGGTACATTCGTTGGGGGAGTTTGGGCCACATCAAAATCAACCAAATGTTCACATTCAGACAGCTTTGTGTGGATGGTGATGTCACCCCAGAAAACAAAGAAACAAAGTAAGATTCCTGAGTATCACACTGTCACTTATACATTGTCAGACAGTGAAACATGTTCCCGTTCACAAAGGAACAGAGGTGTAATGGAGGGATGATGGGTCCTCCAGATTTTGAGAGTGAAGAATTCCCTGGAACTGGTCAGGTCAAAATACACCTAGGAGCTGGCCAGGAGAACAGAGGGACCAGACATTTGTAACAAAACCATGAAAGTACCCAAGAAAGTGTGCTTTGTTTGGAGGAATTCAAAGACTTATCTTAGCCTAGGCTTGTGAAATTGTCAGAAGAGGGAGTGGCTAAAAAGGGACCAGGTGGATCCCTTAAACCCAAGACAAACCCAAGATCCAGACTTCCTTCCTCCCTGGAGGCAAAAGGGCATTTCCTTTCTGAAGCTAGGCTATTACATTTAGGAATGTGTTTTAGGAGAGGATGGAACTGTTTTGGCTGGCCAAACCTTGGACAGGCATTGTTTTGCCCGAAAGCCACTTATGGCTTAGGGTCGTGGGCTCTCCTGAAGGGAAATAAACGTGGGCCAAGGACATAAATCTGTGTCAGCAAATGGCTGTAAACCGGAGGCTCAGGGGTCCTCTGCACATCCCAGCCTGGGCTCTGTCCAGCGACCTGTACCCTCAACATGACCTTCAAAGGCTCCTTCCCAATGTAGCTGGGTAACCTGACCTTCCCTCAGTGCCAGTGAACAAGAAATCCAAAGCGCCTTTGAAACCGCCCTCCCGCCCAACCCCAACCCCTCTCCCTCCCTTAAGGCTCTCACTTACAGAGATTCTGATGGGAGCTCAACTTTAAGCCCACAAATACAATTCAGTTTTTCCTTTGCTCTGCATTAAGAACAGGTAGCCACACGGACTTTCTCCCTGGGGAGGTGCAAATCCTGCATCAAAGGGTCTGGGTTGAAGCCCCTTCTGGGCCGGCTGACACACTGGTTCTGTTGAGGTCTCAGAACACAGACAGATGGAACCTCTCCACGCCTGGCATTGTGATGCCCCAACAATTCTATATGGAAGGCAAGAAGGAGGCCTTCCCTGAAAGCTACTCTACAGTTTGTTAACTTCCTAGAGATGGCATTCACCAAATTCCCACCATCCCCATCAGCAGCCAGAGATGTGGGTGTCCCTTAAATAGAGTTAAAACCCTAAAATAGGGTTAAGCTGGAATGTGCCTTAAGGGCATTTTGACTTCCGGCAATCACCTTGGCCAAACAGCTGCAGAAGCTCAAGATTAGCAACGAAGAGAATCATCCAGTC
>NW_027218557.1:0-12498 GCF_027580195.1 Bos mutus
TGATCGGTGTATGATCAGCTTCGTGATCAGTGCATGATCAGCCGCGTGATCAGTGCATGATCAGCCACGTGATCAGTGCATGATCAGCCCGTGCATCGTGATCAGTGATCAGTGCATGATCAGCCGCGTGATCAGTGCATGATCAGTCAGCACGTGATCAGTGCATGATCAGCCCGTGATCAGTGCATGATCAGCCACGTGATCAGTGCATGATCAGCCGCGTGATCAGTGCATGATCAGCCACGTGATCGGTGCATGATCAGCCGCGTGATCAGTGCATGATCAGTCACGTGATCAGTGCATGATCAGCCACGTGATCAGTGCATGATCAGCCGCGTGATCAGTGCATGATCATCAGCCACGTGATCAGTGCATGATAGCCGCGTGATCAGTGCATGATCAGCCGCGTGATCAGTGCATGATCAGCCACGTGATCAGTGCATGCAGTCACGTGATCAGTGTGCATGATCAGCCCGTGATCAGTGCATGATCAGCCACGTGATCAGTGCATGATCAGTCACGTGATCAGTGCATGATCAGCCACGTGATCAGTGCATGATCAGCCACGTGATCAGTGCATGATCAGCCACGTGATCAGTGCATGATCAGTCGCGTGATCAGTGCATGATCAGCTTCATCAGTCGCGTGATCAGTGCATGATCAGCCCCGTGATCAGTGCATGATCAGCCACGTGATCAGTGCATGATCATCAGCGCGTGATCAGTGCATGATCAGCCGCGTGATCAGTGATCAGTCCGTGATCAGTGTCAGTGATTGATCCGTGATCGTGATGATCAGCCGTGATCAGTGCATGATCAGCCGCGTGATCAGTGCATGATCAGCCGCGTGATCAGTGCATGATCAGCCGCGTGATCAGTGCATGATCAGCCACGTGATCAGTGCATGATCAGCCCGCGTGATCAGTGCATGATCAGCCGCGTGATCAGTGCATGATCAGCCGCGTGATCAGTGCATGATCAGTCACGTGATCAGTGCATGATCAGCCACGTGATCAGTGCATGATCAGCCACGTGATCAGTGCATGATCAGCCACGTGATCAGTGCATGATCAGCCACGTGATCAGTGCATGATCAGTCGCGTGATCAGTGCATGATCAGCCGCGTGATCAGTGCATGATCAGCCGCGTGATCAGTGCATGATCAGCCACGTGATCAGTGCATGATCAGCCGCGTGATCAGTGCATGATCAGCCGCGTGATCAGTGCATGATCAGCCGCGTGATCAGTGCATGATCAGCCACGTGATCAGTGCATGATCAGCCACGTGATCAGTGCATGATCAGTGCCGCGTGATCAGTGCATGATCAGTGCATGATCCACGTGATCAGTGCATGATCAGCCCGTGATCGGTGCATGATCAGCCACGTGATCAGTGCATGATCAGTCACGTGATCAGTGCATGATCAGCCACGTGATCAGTGCATGATCAGCCCGCGTGATCAGTGCATGATCAGTCACGTGATCGGTGCATGATCAGCCGTGATCAGTGCATGATCAGCCACGTGATCAGTCATGTGCATGATCAGTGCGTGATCAGTGATCAGTGATGATCAGCCACGTGATCAGTGCATGATCAGTCACGTGATCAGTGCATGATCAGCCACGTGATCAGTGCATGATCAGCCGCGTGATCAGTGCATGATCAGCTTCGTGATCAGTGCATGATCAGCCACGTGATCAGTGCATGATCAGCCACGTGATCATTGCATGTTCAGCCACGTGATCAGTGCATGATCAGCCACGTGATCAGTGCATGATCAGCCCGCGTGATCAGTGCATGATCAGCCGCGTGATCAGTGCATGATCAGCCACGTGATCAGTGCATGATCTGCCACGTGATCATTGCATGTTCAGCCATGTGATCAGTGCATGATCAGCCACGTGATCAGTGCATGATCAGCCACGTGATCAGTGCATGATCAGCCGCGTGATCAGTGCATGATCAGTCACGTGATCAGTGCATGATCAGCCGTGATCAGTGCATGATCAGCCACGTGATCAGTGCATGATCAGCCCGTGATCAGTGCATGATCAGCCACGTGATCAGTGCATGATCAGCCCGTGATCAGTGCATGATCAGCCACGTGATCAGTGCATGATCAGCCACGTGATCAGTGCATGATCAGCCGCGTGATCAGTGCATGATCAGCCGCGTGATCAGTGCATGATCAGCCACGTGATCAGTGCATGATCAGCCACGTGATCAGTGCATGATCAGCCACGTGATCAGTGCATGATCAGTCCGTGATCAGTGCATGATCAGCCACGTGATCAGTGCATGATCAGCCGCGTGATCAGTGCATGATCAGCCACGTGATCAGTGCATGATCAGCCACGTGATCAGTGCATGATCAGCCACGTGATCAGTGCATGATCAGCCACGTGATCAGTGCATGATCAGCCACGTGATCAGTGCATGATCAGTCGCGTGATCAGTGCATGATCAGTCACGTGATCAGTGCATGATCAGCCACGTGATCAGTGCATGATCAGCCACGTGATCAGTGCATGATCAGCCGCGTGATCAGTGCATGATCAGCCACGTGATCAGTGCATGATCAGCCGCGTGATCAGTGCATGATCAGCCACGTGATCAGTGCATGATCAGCCACGTGATCAGTGCATGATCAGCCACGCGTCGTCAGTGCATGATCAGCCACGTGATCAGTGCATGATCAGTCCGTGATCAGTGCATGATCAGCCACGTGATCAGTGCATGATCAGCCGCGTGATCAGTGCATGATCAGTCGCGTGATCGGTGCATGATCAGTCACGTGATCAGTGCATGATCAGCCACGTGATCAGTGTGCATGATCAGCCACGTGATCAGTGCATGATCAGCCACGTGATCAGTGCATGATCAGCCGCGTGATCAGTGCATGATCAGCCGTGATCGTGATCAGTGCGTGATCAGTGCATGATCAGCCGCGTGATCAGTGCATGATCAGCCCGTGATCAGTGCATGATCAGCCACGTGATCAGTGCATGATCAGCCCGCGTGATCAGTGCATGATCAGCCACGTGATCAGTGCATGATCAGTCACGTGATCAGTGCATGATCAGCCACGTGATCAGTGCATGATCAGCCCGCGTGATCAGTGCATGATCAGCCACGTGATCAGTGCATGATCAGCCACGTGATCAGTGCATGATCAGCCACGTGATCAGTGCATGATCAGTCGCGTGATCAGTGCATGATCAGCCCGTGATCAGTGCATGATCAGCCGCGTGATCAGTGCATGATCAGCCACGTGATCAGTGCATGATCAGCCCACGTGATCAGTGCATGATCAGCCGTCGTGATCAGTGCATGATCAGCCACGTGATCAGTGCATGATCAGTCACGTGATCAGTGCATGATCAGCCACGTGATCAGTGCATGATCAGCCACGTGATCAGTGCATGATCAGCCACGTGATCAGTGCATGATCGTCATCCGCGTGATCAGTGCATGATCAGCCCGCGTGATCAGTGCATGATCAGCCACGTGATCAGTGCATGATCAGCCGCGTGATCAGTGCATGATCAGCCACGTGATCAGTGCATGATCAGCCGCGTGATCAGTGCATGATCAGCCACGTGATCAGTGCATGATCAGCCGCGTGATCAGTGCATGATCAGCGTGTCGCGTGATCAGTGCATGATCAGCCGCGTGATCAGTGCATGATCAGTCACGTGATCAGTGCATGATCAGCCGCGTGATCAGTGCATGATCAGTCACGTGATCAGTGATGAGTGCACGTGATCAGTGCGCGTGATCACGTGATCAGTGCATGATCAGCCGCGTGATCAGTGCATGATCAGCCGCGTGATCAGTGCATGATCAGCCACGTGATCAGTGCATGATCAGCCCGTGATCAGTGCATGATCAGCCACGTGATCAGTGCATGATCAGCCACGTGATCAGTGCATGATCAGCCACGCGTGATCAGTGCATGATCAGCCGCGTGATCAGTGCATGATCAGCCACGTGATCAGTGCATGATCAGCCACGTGATCAGTGCATGATCAGCCACGTGATCAGTGCATGATCAGCCGCGTGATCAGTGCATGATCAGCTTCGTGATCAGTGCATGATCAGCCACGTGATCAGTGCATGATCAGCCACGTGATCAGTGCATGATCAGCCCACGTGATCAGTGCATGATCAGCCACGTGATCAGTGCATGATCAGCCGCGTGATCAGTGCATGATGATCAGTCACGTGATCAGTGCATGATCATCAGCCACGTGATCAGTGCATGATCAGCCACGTGATCAGTGCATGATCAGCCGTGATCAGTGCATGATCAGCCACGTGATCAGTGCATGTTCAGTCGCGTGATCAGTGTATGATCAGGCACGTGATCAGTGCATGATCAGATCACGTGATCAGTGCATGATCAGCCACGTGATCAGTGCATGATCAGCCACGTGATCAGTGTATGATCAGCCCGCGTGATCAGTGCATGATCAGCCACGTGATCGTGTGCATGATCAGCCGCGTGATCAGTGTGTGCATGATCAGCGCGTGATCAGTGCACGTGATCAGTGTGATGATCAGTCACGCGTCGTGATCAGTGCATGATCAGCCACGTGATCAGTGCATGATCAGCCACGTGATCAGTGCATGATCAGCCGCGTGATCAGTGCATGATCAGCCATCGTGATCAGTGCGATCAGCATCAGCCGTGATCAGTGCATGATCAGCCCGTGATCAGTGCATGATCAGCCACGTGATCAGTGCATGATCAGCCGTGATCAGTGCATGATCAGCCGCGTGATCAGTGCATGATCAGCCGCGTGATCAGTGCATGATCAGCCACGTGATCAGTGCATGATCAGCCGCGTGATCAGTGCATGATCAGCCGCGTGATCGTGTGCATGATCAGCCACGTGATCAGTGCATGATCAGCCACGTGATCAGTGCATGATCAGCCACGTGATCAGTGCATGATCAGCCGCGTGATCAGTGCATGATCAGCCCGTGATCAGTGCATGATCAGTCACGTGATCAGTGCATGATCAGCCACGTGATCAGTGCATGATCAGCCACGTGATCAGTGCATGATCAGCCGCGTGATCAGTGATGGCATGTGATCAGTGCATCAGCCATCGTGATCAGTGCATGATCAGCCACGTGATCAGTGTGATCGTGATCGGGATCACGTGATCAGTGATCAGCCACGTGATCAGTGCATGATCAGTCACGTGATCAGTGCATGATCAGCCACGTGATCAGTGCATGATCAGCCACGTGATCAGTGCATGATCAGCCCACGTGATCAGTGTGCATGATCAGCATCGTGATCAGTGCATGATCAGCCGCGTGATCAGTGCATGATCAGCCACCGTGATCAGTGCATGATCAGCCGCGTGATCAGTGCATGATCAGCCACGTGATCAGTGCATGATCAGCCACGTGATCAGTGCATGATCAGCCGCGTGATCAGTGCATGATCAGCCCGTGATCAGTGCATGATCAGTCGCGTGATCAGTGCATGATCAGCCACGTGATCAGTGCATGATCAGCCACGTGATCAGTGCATGATCAGTGCGTGATCAGTGCATGATCAGCCACGTGATCAGTGCATGATCAGCCATCGTGATCAGTGCATGATCAGCCGCGTGATCAGTGCATGATCAGCCGCGTGATCAGTGCATGATCAGCCGCGTGATCAGTGCATGATCAGCCACGTGATCAGTGCATGATCAGCCACGTGATCAGTGCATGATCAGTCCGTGATCAGTGCATGATCAGCCGCGTGATCAGTGCATGATCAGCCCGCGTGATGATGCATGATCAGTCACGTGATCAGTGCATGATCAGCCGCGTGATCAGTGCATGATCAGTCGTGATCAGTGCATGATCAGCACGTGATCAGTGCATGATCAGCCACGTGATCAGTGCATGATCAGCCACGTGATCAGTGCATGATCAGCCGCGTGATCAGTGCATGATCAGCCGTGATCAGTGCATGATCAGCCACGTGATCAGTGCATGATCAGGTCGCGTGATCAGTGCATGATCAGCCGCGTGATCAGTGCATGATCAGCCACGTGATCAGTGCATGATCAGCCACGTGATCAGTGCATGATCAGCCACGTGATCAGTGCATGATCAGTCGCGTGATCAGTGCATGATCAGTCGCGTGATCAGTGCATGATCAGCCGCGTGATCAGTGCATGATCAGCCGCGTGATCAGTGTGTGATCAGGCATCAGCGTGATCAGTGCATGATCATCGTGATCAGTGCATGATCAGCCACGTGATCAGTGCATGATCAGCCACGTGATCAGTGCATGATCAGTCGCGTGATCAGTGCATGATCAGCCCGTGATCAGTGCATGATCAGCCACGTGATCAGTGCATGATCAGTCAGGCGTGATCAGTGCATGATCAGTCCGCGTGATCAGTGCATGATCAGCCACGTGATCAGTGCATGATCAGCCGCGTGATCAGTGCATGATCAGCACGTGATCAGTGCATGATCAGCCACGTGATCAGTGCATGATCAGCCGCGTGATCAGTGCATGATCAGCCACGTGATCAGTGCATGATCAGCCGCGTGATCAGTGCATGATCAGCCGCGTGATCAGTGCATGATCAGTCACGTGATCAGTGCATGATCAGCCACGTGATCAGTGCATGATCAGTCACGTGATCAGTGCATGATCAGTCACGTGATCAGTGCATGATCAGCCACGTGATCAGTGCATGATCAGTCACGTGATCAGTGCATGATCAGCCGTGATCAGTGCATGATCAGCCACGTGATCAGTGCATGATCAGCCGCGTGATCAGTGCATGATCAGCCCGTGATCAGTGCATGATCAGCCGCGTGATCAGTGCATGATCAGCCACGTGATCAGTGCATGATCAGTCGCGTGATCAGTGCATGATCAGCCGCGTGATCAGTGCATGATCAGCCACGTGATCAGTGCATGATCAGCCACGTGATCAGTGCATGATCAGCCGCGTGATCAGTGCATGATCAGCCCCGTGATCAGTGCATGATCAGCCACGTGATCAGTGCATGATCAGCCGTGATCAGTGCATGATCAGCCGCGTGATCAGTGCATGATCAGTCGCGTGATCAGTGCATGTGCATGATCAGCCGTGATCAGTGCATGATCAGCCACGTGATCAGTGCATGATCAGCCACGTGATCAGTGCATGATCAGCCACGTGATCAGTGCATGATCAGCCACGTGATCAGTGCATGATCAGCCACGTGATCAGTGCATGATCAGCCGCGTGATCAGTGCATGATCAGCCACGTGATCAGTGCATGATCAGCCGCGTGATCAGTGCATGATCAGCACGTGATCAGTGCATGATCAGCCCACGTGATCAGTGCATGATCAGTCACGTGATCAGTGCATGATCAGCCCGCGTGATCAGTGCATGATCAGCCACGTGATCAGTGCATGATCAGCCACGTGATCAGTGCATGATCAGTCGCGTGATCAGTGCATGATCAGCGTCGTGTGTGCATGTGCCGCGTGATCAGTGCATGATCAGCCACGTGATCAGTGCATGATCAGCCGCGTGATCAGTGCATGATCAGCCACGTGATCAGTGCATGATCAGCCACGTGATCAGTGCATGATCAGCCCGCGTGATCAGTGCATGATCAGCCACGTGATCAGTGCATGATCAGCCACGTGATCAGTGCATGATCAGCCCGCGTGATCAGTGCATGATCAGCCGCGTGATCAGTGCATGATCAGCCGCGTGATCAGTGCATGATCAGCCACGTGATCAGTGCATGATCAGCCACGTGATCAGTGCATGATCAGCCACGTGATCAGTGCATGATCAGCCACGTGATCAGTGCATGATCAGCCGCGTGATCAGTGCATGATCAGCCACGTGATCAGTGCATGATCAGCCACGTGATCAGTGCATGATCAGCCTGCGTGATCAGTGCATGATCAGCCACGTGATCAGTGCATGATCAGCCACGTGATCAGTGCATGATCAGCCACGTGATCAGTGCATGATCAGCCCGCGTGATCAGTGCATGATCAGCCGCGTGATCAGTGCATGATCAGCCACGTGATCAGTGCATGATCAGCCACGTGATCAGTGCATGATCAGCCGCGTGATCAGTGCATGATCAGCCGCGTGATCAGTGCATGATCAGCCGCGTGATCAGTGCATGATCAGCCACGTGATCAGTGCATGATCAGTCCGCGTGATCAGTGCATGATCAGCCACGTGATCAGTGCATGATCAGCCGCGTGATCAGTGCATGATCAGCCACGTGATCAGTGCATGATCAGCCCGTGATCAGTGCATGCATGAGTGCATTTCCACGTGATCAGTGCATGATCAGCCACGTGATCAGTGCATGATCAGCCACGTGATCAGTGCATGATCAGCCACGTGATCAGTGCATGATCAGCCACGTGATCAGTGCATGATCAGCCACGTGATCAGTGCATGATCAGCCCGTGATCAGTGCATGATCAGCCGCGTGATCAGTGCATGATCAGCCGCGTGATCAGTGCATGATCAGCCACGTGATCAGTGCATGATCAGCCACGTGATCAGTGCATGATCAGTCACGTGATCAGTGCATGATCAGCCACGTGATCAGTGCATGATCAGCCACGTGATCAGTGCATGATCAGCCACGTGATCAGTGCATGATCAGCCACGTGATCAGTGCATGATCAGCCACGTGATCAGTGCATGATCAGCCCGCGTGATCAGTGTGATGCGTGATCAGTGCGTGATCACGTGTGCATGATCAGCCACGTGATCAGTGCATGATCAGCCACGTGATCAGTGCATGATCAGCCACGTGATCAGTGCATGATCAGTCGCGTGATCAGTGCATGATCAGCCCGTGATCAGTGCATGATCAGCCGCGTGATCAGTGCATGATCAGCCGCGTGATCAGTGCATGATCAGCCACGTGATCAGTGCATGATCGTGATCGCGTGATCAGTGCGTGCAGTGATCAGTCACGTGATCAGTGCATGATCAGCCACGTGATCAGTGCATGATCAGCCGCGTGATCAGTGCATGATCAGGCTCGCGTGATCAGTGCATGATCAGCCGCGTGATCAGTGCATGATCAGCCACGTGATCAGTGCATGATCAGCCACGTGATCAGTGCATGATCAGTCGCGTGATCAGTGTGCATGATCAGCCCGCGTGATCAGTGCATGATCAGCCACGTGATCAGTGCATGATCAGCCACGTGATCAGTGCATGATCAGCCGCGTGATCAGTGCATGATCAGCCACGTGATCAGTGCATGATCAGTCACGTGATCAGTGTGCATGATCAGCCGTGATCAGTGCATGATCAGTCGCGTGATCAGTGCATGATCAGCCGCGTGATCAGTGCATGATCAGCCACGTGATCAGTGCATGATCATCACGTGATCCGCGTGATCGTGTGTGCATGATCAGCCACGTGATCAGTGCATGATCAGCCACGCGTGATCAGTGCATGATCAGCCACGTGATCAGTGCATGATCAGCCACGTGATCAGTGCATGATCAGCCACGTGATCAGTGCATGATCAGCCACGTGATCAGTGCATGATCGATCACGTGATCAGTGCATGATCAGCCACGTGATCAGTGCATGATCAGCCCGTGATCAGTGCATGATCAGCCACGTGATCGGTGCATGATCAGCCGCGTGATCAGTGCATGATCAGCCACGTGATCAGTGCATGATCAGCCCGTGATCAGTGCATGATCAGCCGCGTGATCAGTGCATGATCAGCCACGTGATCAGTGCATGATCAGTCACGTGATCAGTGCATGATCAGCCGCGTGATCAGTGCATGATCAGCCACGTGATCAGTGCATGATCAGCCCGTGATCAGTGCATGATCAGTGCGTGATCAGTGTATGATCAGCCCGCGTGATCAGTGCATGATCAGCCCGTGATCAGTGCATGATCAGCCGCGTGATCAGTGCATGATCAGCCACGTGATCAGTGCATGATCAGCCACGTGATCAGTGCATGATCAGCCGCGTGATCAGTGCATGATCAGCCACGTGATCAGTGCATGATCAGCCGCGTGATCAGTGCATGATCAGCCACGTGATCAGTGCATGATCAGCCACGTGATCAGTGCATGATCAGCCACGTGATCAGTGCATGATCAGCCACGTGATCAGTGCATGATCAGTCGCGTGATCAGTGCATGATCAGCGCGTGATCAGTGCATGATCAGCCACGTGATCAGTGCATGATCAGTCCACGTGATCAGTGCATGATCAGCCACGTGATCAGTGCATGATCAGCCACGTGATCAGTGCATGATCAGCCACGTGATCAGTGCATGATCAGCCGCGTGATCAGTGCATGATCAGCCGCGTGATCAGTGCATGATCAGTCACGTGATCAGTGCATGATCAGCCCGCGTGATCAGTGCATGATCAGCCACGTGATCAGTGCATGATCAGCCACGCGTGATCAGTGCATGATCAGCCACGTGATCAGTGCATGATCAGCCACGTGATCAGTGCATGATCAGCCGCGTGATCAGTGCATGATCAGCCGCGTGATCAGTGCATGATCAGCCGCGTGATCAGTGCATGATCAGCCACGTGATCAGTGCATGATCAGCCGCGTGATCAGTGCATGATCAGCCGCGTGATCAGTGCATGATCAGCCACGTGATCAGTGCATGATCAGCCGCGTGATCAGTGCATGATCAGCCGCGTGATCAGTGCATGATCAGTCCGCGTGATCAGTGCATGATCAGCCACGTGATCAGTGCCATCAGCCGCGTGATCAGTGCATGATCAGCCACGTGATCAGTGCATGATCAGCCGCGTGATCAGTGCATGATCAGCCACGTGATCAGTGCATGATCAGCCACGTGATCAGTGCATGATCAGCCGCGTGATCAGTGCATGATCAGTCACGTGATCAGTGCATGATCAGCCAGCGTGATCAGTGCATGATCAGTCACGTGATCAGTGCATGATCAGCCCGCGTGATCAGTGCATGATCAGCCACGTGATCAGTGCATGATCAGCCACGTGATCAGTGCATGATCAGTCACGTGATCAGTGCATGATCAGCCACGATCAGTGATCAGTGATCAGTGCATGTGCGTGATCGTGTGCATGATCAGCCGCGTGATCAGTGCATGATCAGCCACGTGATCAGTGCATGATCAGCCACGTGATCAGTGCATGATCAGTCGCGTGATCAGTGCATGATCAGCCGCGTGATCAGTGCATGATCAGCCGCGTGATCAGTGCATGATCAGCCGTGATCAGTGCATGATCAGCCACGTGATCAGTGCATGATCAGCCGCGTGATCAGTGCATGATCAGCCCGCGTGATCAGTGCATGATCAGCCACGTGATCAGTGCATGATCAGCCACGTGATCAGTGCATGATCAGCGCGTGATCAGTGCATGATCAGCCGCGTGATCAGTGCATGATCAGCGTGATCAGTGCATGATCCGTGATCAGTGCATGATCAGCCCGTGATCAGTGCATGATCAGCCACGTGATCAGTGCATGATCAGCCCGCGTGATCAGTGCATGATCAGCCGCGTGATCAGTGCATGATCAGCCACGTGATCAGTGCATGATCAGCAGTCGCGTGATCAGTGCATGATCAGTCCACGTGATCAGTGCATGATCAGCCACGTGATCAGTGCATGATCAGCCGCGTGATCAGTGCATGATCAGCCACGTGATCAGTGCATGATCAGCCCCGCGTGATCAGTGCATGATCAGCCGCGTGATCAGTGTCATGATCAGCCACGTGATCAGTGCATGATCAGTCACGTGATCAGTGCATGATCAGCCACGTGATCAGTGCATGATCAGCCGCGTGATCAGTGCATGATCAGCCACGTGATCAGTGCATGATCAGCCACGTGATCAGTGCATGATCAGCCACGTGATCAGTGCATGATCAGTCGCGTGATCAGTGCATGATCAGCCACGTGATCAGTGCATGATCAGCCGCGTGATCAGTGCATGATCAGCCCGCGTGATCAGTGCATGATCAGCCCGCGTGATCAGTGCATGATCAGCCACGTGATCAGTGCATGATCAGTCACGTGATCAGTGCATGATCAGGTCCCACGTGATCAGTGCATGATCAGCCACGTGATCAGTGCATGATCAGCCGCGTGATCAGTGCATGATCAGTCGCGTGATCAGTGTATGATCAGCCATGTGATCAGTGCGATCAGCCCGTGATCAGTGCATGATCAGTCACGTGATCAGTGCATGATCAGCCGCGTGATCAGTGCATGATCAGCCGCGTGATCAGTGCATGATCAGCCACGTGATCAGTGCGTGCGTGATCAGTGCACCTGTCGCGTGATCAGTGCATGATCAGCGCGTCACGTGATCAGTGCATTATCAGCCACGTGATCAGTGTATGCAGTCAGTCGTGATCAGTGCATGATCAAGCCCGTGATCAGTGCATGATCAGCCACGTAATCAGTGTATGTTCATCAACGCACCGTGATCAGTGCATGATCAGCAGCGT
>NW_027218558.1:0-6766 GCF_027580195.1 Bos mutus
GATCTGGCACTGATCACGTGGCTGATCATGCACTGATGATCACGTGGCTGATCATACACTGATCACGTGACTGTGCATGCACTGATCACGTGGCTGATCATGCACTGATCACGTGGCTGATCATGCACTGATCACGTGGCTGATCATACACTGATCACGTGACTGATCATGCACTGATCACGTGGCTGATCATGCACTGATCACGTGGCTGATCATCACTGATCACGTGGCTGATCATGCACTGATCACGTGGCTGATCATGCACTGATCACGTGACTGATCATGCACTGATCACGTGGCTGATCATGCACTGATCACGTGGCTGATCATGCACTGATCACGTGGCTGATCATGCACTGATCACTGATCACGTGGCTGATCATGCACTGATCACGTGGCTGATCATGCACTGATCACGTGGCTGATCATGCACTGATCACGTGGCTGATCATGCACTGATCACGTGGCTGATCATGCACTGATCACGTGGCTGATCATGCACTGATCACGTGACTGTGATCATGCACTGATCACGTGGCTGATCATGCACTGATCACGTGGCTGATCATGCACTGATCACGTGGCTGATCATGCACTGATCACGTGGCTGATCATGCACTGATCACGTGGCTGATCATGCACTGATCACGTGGCTGATCATGCACTGATCACGTGGCTGATCATGCACTGATCGCGTGGCTGATCATGCACTGATCACGTGGCTGATCATGCACTGATCACGTGGCTGATCATGCACTGATCACGTGGCTGATCGTGCACTGATCATCACTGATCACGTGGCTGATCATGCACTGATCGTGGCTGATCATGCACTGATCACGTGGCTGATCATGCACTGATCACGTGACTGATCATGCACTGATCACGTGGCTGATCATGCACTGATCACGTGGCTGATCATGCACTGATCACGTGGCTGATCATGCACTGATCACGTGGCTGATCATGCACTGATCACGTGGCTGATCATGCACTGATCACGTGGCTGATCATGCACTGATCACGTGCTGATCATGCACTGATCACGTGGCTGATCATGCACTGATCACGTGACTGATCATGCACTGATCACGTGGCTGATCATGCACTGATCACGTGGCTGATCATGCACTGATCACGTGACTGATCACGCACTGATCACGTGACTGATCATGGCTGATCATGCACTGATCACGTGGCTGATCATGCACTGATCACGTGGCTGATCATGCACTGATCACGTGGCTGATCATGCACTGATCACGTTGCTGATCATGCACTGATCACGTGGCTGATCATGCACTGATCACGTGGCTGATCATGCACTGATCACGTGCTGATCATGCACTGATCACGTGACTGATCATGCACTGATCACGTGGATGATCATGCACTCACGTCGCTAATGCACTGATCATGCACTGATCACGTGGCTGATCATGCACTGATCACGTGGCTGATCATGCACTGATCACGTGTCATGCACTGATCATGCTGATCATGCACTGATCACGTGGCTGATCATGCACTGATCACGTGGCTGATCATGCACTGATCACGTGGCTGATCATGCACTGATCACGTGGCTGATCATGCACTGATCACGTGGCTGATCATGCACTGATCACGTGGCTGATCATGCACTGATCACGTGGCTGATCATGCACTGATCGTGATCTGATCATGCACTGATCACGTGGCTGATCATGCACTGATCACGTGGCTGATCATGCACTGATCACGTGGCTGATCATGCACTGATCACGTGGCTGATCATGCACTGATCACGTGACTGATCATGCACTGATCACGTGGCTGATCATGCACTGATCACGTGGCTGATCATGCACTGATCACATGGCTGATCATGCACTGATCACGTGACTGATCATGCACTGATCACGTGCCTGATCATGCACTGATCATGTGGCTGATCATGCACTGATCACGTGACTGATCATGCACTGATCACGTGGCTGATCATGCACTGATCACGTGGCTGTCTATCATGCACTGATCACGTGGCTGAATCATGCACTGATCATGTACCTGTTCATGCACTGTTCACGTGGCTGATCATGCACTGATCGCGTGGCTAATCATACATTGATCACGTAACTAATCATGCCTGATCATGGCTGATCATGCACTGATCGTGGCTGATCATGCACTGATCGTGACTGATCATGCACTGATCACGTGGCTGATCATGCACTGATCACGTGGCTGATCATGCACTGATCAGGTGGCTGATCATGCACTGATCACGTGGCTGATCATGCACTGATCACGTGGCTGATCATGCACTGATCACGTGACTGATCATGCACTGATCACGTGGCTGATCATGCACTGATCACGTGGCTGATCATGCACTGATCACGTGACTGATCATGCACTGATCACGTGGCTGATCATGCACTGATCACGTGGCTGATCATGCACTGATCACGTGGCTGATCATACACTGATCACGCGGCTGATCATGCACTGATCACGTGGCTGATCATGCACTGATTCGTTGCTGATCATGCACTGATCACGTGACTGATCATGCACTGATCACACGTGGCTGATCATGCACTGATCACGTGGCTGATCATGCACTGATCACGTGGCTGATCATGCACTGATCACGTGACTGATCATGCACTGATCACGTGGCTGATCATGCACTGATCACGTGGCTGATCATACACTGATCACGTGACTGATCATGCACTGATCACATGGCTGATCATGCACTGATCACGTGGCTGATCATGCACTGATCACGTGACTGATCATGCACACTGATCACGTGGCTGATCATGCACTGATCACGTGACTGATCATGCACTGATCACGTGACTGCATGCACTGATCACGTGACTGATCATGCACATTGATCACGTGGCTGATCATGCACTGATCACGTGGCTGATCATGCACTGATCACGTGACTGATCATGCACTGATCACGTGCTGATCATGCACTGATCACGTGATGCCTGATCATGCACTGATCACGTGACTGATCATGCACTGATCACCTGGCTGATCATGCACTGATCACGTGGCTGATCATGCACTGATCACGTGGCTGATCATGCACTGATCACGTGGCTGATCATGCACTGATCACGTGGCTGGATCATGCACTGATCACGTGGCTGATCATGCACTGATCACGTGGCTGATCATACACTGATCACGTGGCTGATCATGCACTGATCACGTGGCTGATCATGCAGTGATCACGTGGCTGATCTGATCATGCACTGATCATGCGTGGCACGATCATGCACTGATCACGTGCCTGATCATGCACTCACGTGACTGATCATGCACTGATCACGTGACTGATCATGCACTGATCCGTGGCTGATCATGCACTGATCACGTGATCTGATCTGATCACGTGAAATCACGTGTGACTGATCATGCACTGATCACGTGGCTGATCATGCACTGATCACGTGGCTGATCATGCACACTGATCACGTGGCTGATCATGCACTGATCACGTGGCTGATCATGCACTGATCACGTGGCTGATCATGCACTGATCACGTGACTGATCATGCACTGATCACGTGGCTGATCATGCACTGATCACGTGACTGATCATGCACTGATCACGTGGCTGATCATGCACTGATCACGTGGCTGATCATGCACTGATCACGTGGCTGATCATGCACTGATCACGTGGCTGATCATACACTGATCACGTGGCTGATCATGCACTGATCACGTGGCTGATCATGCACTGATCACGTGGCTGATCATGCACTGATCACATGGCTGATCATACACTGATCACGTGACTGATCATGCACTGATCACGTGGCTGATCATGCACTGATCACGTGGCTGATCATGCACTGATCACGTGACTGATCATGCACTGATCACGTGGCTGATCATGCACTGATCACGTGGCTGATCATGCACTGATCACGTGGCTGATCATGCACTGATCACGTGGCTGATCATGCACTGATCACGTGGCTGATCATGCACTGATCACGTGGCTGATCATGCACTGATCACGTGGCTGATCATGCACTGATCACGTGGCTGATCATGCACTGATCACGTTGCTGATCATGCACTGATCACGTGGCTGATCATGCACTGATCACGTGGCTGATCATGCACTGATCACGTGGCTGATCATGCACTGATCACGTGACTGATCATGCACTGATCACGTGCCTGATCATGCACTGATCACGTGGCTGATCATGCACTGATCACGTGGCTGATCATGCACTGATCACGTGGCTGATCATGCACTGATCACGTGGCTGATCATGCACTGATCACGTGGCTGATCATGCACTGATCACGTGGCTGATCATGCACTGATCACGTGGCTGATCATTCAACTGATCGTGACTGATCATGCACTGATCGCGCACTGATCATGAATCTGATCATGCACTGATCACGTGGCTGATCATGCACTGATCACGTGGCTGATCATGCACTGATCACGTGACTGATCATGCACTGATCACGTGGCTGATCATGCACTGATCACGTGGCTGATCATGCACTGATCACGTGGCTGATCATGCACTGATCACGTGGCTGATCATGCACTGATCACGTGGCTGATCATGCACTGATCACGTGGGCTGATCATGCACTGATCACGTGGCTGATCATACACTGATCACGTGACTGATCATGCACTGATCACGTTGCTGATCATGCACTGATCACGTGGCTGATCATGCACTGATCACGTGGCTGATCATGCACTGATCACGTGGCTGATCATGCACTGATTGACGGCTTACTGATCACGTGGCTGATCACGTGACTGATCATGCACTGATCACGTGGCTGATCATGCACTGATCACATGAGCTGATCATGCACTGATCACGTGGCTGATCATGCACTGATCACGTGGCTGATCATGCACTGATCACGTGGCTGATCATGCACTGATCACGTGGCTGATCATGCACTGATCACGTGGCTGATCATGCACTGATCACGTGGCTGATCATGCACTGATCACGTGACTGATCATGCACTGATCACGTGGCTGATCATGCACTGATCACGTGGCTGATCATGCACTGATCACGTGGCTGATCATGCACTGATCACGTGACTGATCATGCACTGATCACGTGCTGCTCATCATGCACTGATGCACTGATCACTGATCATGATCACTGATCACGTGACTGATCATGCACTGATCACGTGGCTGATCATGCACTGATCACGTGGCTGATCATGCACTGATCACGTGGCTGATCATGCACTGATCACGTGGCTGGCTGTCATGCACTGATCACGTGGCTGATCATGCACTGATCACGTGGCTGATCATGCACTGATCACGTGGCTGATCATGCACTGATCACGTGGCTGATCATGCACTGATCACGTGGCTGATCATGCACTGATCACGTGGCTGATCATGCACTGATCACGTTGCTGGCTGATCATGCACTGATGCACCGTGGCTGATCATACACTGATCACGTGGCTGATCATGCACTGATCACATGGTTGATCATGCACTGATTACGTGGCTGATCATGCACTGATCACGTGACTAATCAAGCACTGATCACGTGGCTGTGGTGCACTGATCGCACTGATCACGTGGCTATCATGCACTGATCCCGTGGCTGATCATGCACTGATCTCGTGGCTGATCATGCACTGATCACGTAGCTATCATGCACTGATCACGTGTCGGATTATACGCTGATCACGTGACTGATCATGCAGTGATCACATGCCTAATCATGCACTGATCACGTGCCTGAACATGCACTTATCACGTGAGTGATCATGCACTGATCATGAAGCTGATCATACACTGATCACGTGACTGTGCATGCACTGATCACATGGCTGATCATGCACTGATCGCGTGGCTGATCATGCACTGATCACGTGGCTAATCATGCACTAATCACATTGCTTACCATGCACTGATCAGGTGGCTATCATGCACTGATCCCTTGGTTGATCATACACTTATCAAGTAACTGCCCATGCACTGATCTCGTGACAAATCATGCACTGATCACGTGGCTATCATGCACTGATCACGTGTCTATCATGCACTGATCACGTGACTGCGCATGAACTGATCATGTACCTGTTCATGCACTCTTTCCGTGGCTATCATGCAATGATCAACTGGCTAATCATACATTGTTCACGTAACTAATCATGCCCTGATCACGAAGCTGATCATACATGTCTAATCGTACACTGATCACGTGGCTAATCATGCACTCTGATCATACAGTGAACCACACCACGTGACTGTGCATGCACTGATCGTGCTGACCATGGCTGATCGCGTGACTGATCATGTGTCATCACCTGCCTGATAATGAACTGATCCGTGGCTGACCATGCGCTGATCACGAAGACTGATCATGCACTGATCCTGGCTGATCATGCAATGATCACGTGGATGATCAGGCAATGATCACGTGGCTGATCATGCACTGATCACATGACTGATCATGCACTGATCACATGGCTATCATGCACTTATCACATGACTATCAGGCTTTGATCCCATGGCTGATCATATACTGATCGTGCCATAATGCAGGGTCACGTGGCTGTCATGCACTGATCGTGGCTGATCATGCACTGATCATGTGACTGATCACGCACTGATCACGTGACTGATCATGCACTGATCACGTGGCTGATCATACACTGATCACGTGGCTAATCATGCACTGATCACGTGGCTGATCTTCAGGCACTGATCACCTGCCTCATC
>NW_027218559.1:0-19707 GCF_027580195.1 Bos mutus
TAGCATGAAAAACCCCTTATTCTCAATAAAATGGCTCATTGTTTCTAACAAATCTTGTGAATTAGTCTTTCTTGAGGTGCTATGGCCTCTTTCAAAGACTGGGCTAACAGGGTGCTTGAACCTTTAGTTCTTTGATATACTACAAGCATTTCTTCTTGTATTTGCACCAAAAATAATACCTTCTCCAAGTATTTCTTGTATCTCACATGCTCAGGCACTCACATACCCGAGCACAAATCTCGCAGTATTTCAGAACCATGCTGAACCGTGCAAATCTCACTGTGTGAAGAATGGAGCTGCAGGAGCAAGTGCAGGAGGAATGACACATATTCAGGTGGTCATGACAAAGTCCAGGTGCAGAAGAGACAATCTGATTTCCTGCAGGAGTAATGGAGTAGAAGAGATGCTTCCCAGAAGTAATGAGAAATTGGAAGCAGAGTTGGGTTTAGGCACTTGAGAATAAAGAACTAAGAAATGGCTAAGCTAGAATAAAAATATTCTATGATATAATTTTCTTTTGATGGAATTGCAAATGTATTTTTAAATTTTATTTTTAATTGAAGGATAATTGCTTTGCAATTCTGTGTTGATTTCTGCCATACAACAATGCAAATTAGTCATAACTATATGCATATCCCCTCCCTCTACAGCCTCCCTCTCACCCACCCCATCCCATCCGTCTAGGTAATCACAGAGCTCCAGCTGGGCTCCCTATGTTAATAGCAGCCTCCCATTAGCTATCTATTTTACACATGATAATGCATGTAAGTCAATGCTATTTTCTCAATTAGTCCATCCTCTCCTTCCCCCACTGTCCACAAGTCCACTGTCTATGTCTGTGTCACCATTCCTTCTCTGAAAAATAGACTCATCAGTACCATCTTCTAGATTCTATACATACATATAAATTAGTATATAATATCTGATTTTTTCTTTTGGACTTACTTTACTCTGTGTAACAAACAGGTTCATCCACCTCACTACAAATTATTATGGATGAGTAATATTCTATTGCACATATGCACCATAAATTCTTTATCCATTCATCTGTGAATGGACATTTAGGTTGCTTCCATGTCCTGTCTATTATAAATAGTGCTTCAATAAACACTGGAGTACACGTGCATTTAAAAAAATTTTTTTTAATTTTATTTTATTTTTTAAACTTTACAATATTGTATTAGTTTTGCCAAATATCAAAATGAATCCGCCACAGGTATACCCGCGTTCCCCATCCTGAACCCTCCTCCCTCCTCCCTCCCTACCCTCCCTCTGGGTCATCCCAGTGCACCAGCCCCAAGCATCCAGTACGTGCATCAACCTGGACTGGCGACTCGTTTCATACATGATATTATACATGTTTCAATGCTATTCTCCCAAATCTCCCCACCCTCTCCCTCTCCCACAGAGTCCATAAGACTGATCTATACATCGGTGTCTCTTTTGTACACAGGGTTATTGTTACCATCTTTCTAAATTCCATATATATGCGTTAGTATACTGTATTGGTGTTTTTCTTTCTGGCTTACTTCACTCTGTATAATAGGCTCCAGTATCATCCATCTCATTAGAACTGATTCAAATGTATTCTTTTTAATGGCTGAGTAATACTCCATTATGTATATGTACCACAGCTTTCTTATCCATTCATCTGCTGATGGGCATCTAGGTTGCTTCCATGTCCTGGCTATTATAAACAGTGCTGCGATGAACATTGGGGTACACGTGTCTCTTTCCCTTCTGGTTTCCTCAGTGTGTATGCCCAGCAGTGGGATTGCTGGATCATAAGGCAGTTCTATTTCCAGTTTTTTAAGGAATCTCCACACTGTTCTCCATAGTGGCTGTACTAGTTTGCATTCCCACCAACAGTGTAAGAGGGTTCCCTTTTCTCCACACCCTCTCCAGCATTTATTGCTTGTAGACTTTTGGATCACAGCCATTCTGACTGGCGTGAAATGGTACCTCATAGTGGTTTTGATTTGCATTTCTCTGATAATGAGTGATGTTGAGCATCTTTTCATGTGTTTGTTAGCCATCTGTATGTCTTCTTTGGAGAAATGTCTATTTAGTTCTTTGGCCCATTTTTTGATTGGGTCATTTATTTTTCTGGAGTTGAGCTGTAGGAGTTGCTTGTATATTTTTGAGATTAGTTGTTTGTCCATTGCTTCATTTGCTATTATTTTCTCCCATTCTGAAGGCTGCCTTTTCACCTTGCTAATAGTTTCCTTTGCAACAGAAAGAATAAAATACTTAGGAATATATCTACCTAAAGAAACTAAAGACCTATATATAGAAAACTATAAAACACTGGTGAAAGAAATCAAAGAGGACACTAATAGATGGAGAAATATACCATGTTCATGGATTGGAAGAATCAATATAGTGAAAATGAGTATACTACCCAAAGCAATTTATAGATTCAATGCAATC
This sequence comes from Bos mutus, assembly GCF_027580195.1. NCBI lineage: Eukaryota > Metazoa > Chordata > Mammalia > Artiodactyla > Bovidae > Bos > Bos mutus. Next base: position 2,431 of record NW_027218559.1, read on the forward strand.
CCTATCAAGCTACCAATGGTATTCTTCACAGAGCTAGACCAAATAATTTAACAATTTGTATGGAAATACAAAAAACCTCGAATAGCCAAAGCTATCTTGAGAAAGAAGAACAGAACTGGAGGAATCAACCTACCTGACTTCAGGCTCTATTACAAAGCCACAGTCATCAAGACAGTATGGTACTGGCACAAAGACAGAAATATTGATCAATGGAACAAAATAGAAAGCCCAGAGATAAATCCATGCACCTATGGACACCTTATCTTTGACAAAGGAGGCAGGAATATACAATGGATTAAAGACAATCTCTTTAACAAGTGGTGCTGGGAAAACTGGTCAACCACTTGTAAAAGAATGAAACTAGAACACTTTCTAATACCATATGCAAAAATAAATTCAAAATGGATTAAAGATCTAAACGTAAGACCAGAAACTATAAAACTCAATAGAGGAGAACATAGGCAAAACACTCTCCGACATACATCACAGCAGGATCCTCTATGACCCACCTCCCAGAATATTGGAAATAAAAGCAAAAATAAACAAATGGGACCTAATTAAACTTAAAAGCTTCTGCACGTGCATTTTTGAACTGTTATTTTCTCAGGGTATTAGTCCAGTACTGGAATTGTTGGGTCATTTGGTAGTTTTATTCCCAGTTTTAAAGGGAATCTTAATACTGTTCTTCATGCAAAATGCTGGGCTGGATGAAGCACAAGCTGGAATCAAGATTGCCGGGAGAAATATCAATAAACTCACATATGCAGATGACACCACCCTTATAGAAGAAAGTGAAGAACTGAAGAGCCTCCTAGTGAAAGTGAAAGAGGAGAGTAATAAAGTTGGCTTAAAACTCAACATTCAGAAAATGAAGATCATGGCATCTGGTCCCATCACTTCATGGCAAATAGATGGAGAAACAATGGAAACAGCTAGAGACTTTATTTTGGGGCCCCCAAAATTACTGCAGATGGTGACTGCAGGCATGAAATTAAAAGACATTTGCTCCTTGGAAGAAGAGCTATGACCAACCTAAACAGCATTACTTTGCCAACAAAGGTCTGTCTAGTTGAAGCTATAGTTTTTCCAGTAGTCATGTATGGATGTGAGAGTTGGGCTATAAAGAAATCTGAATGCCGAAGAATTGATGCTTTTGAACTGTGGTGTTGGAGAAGACTCTTGAGAGTCCCTTGGACTGCAAGGAGATCAGACCAGTCCATCCTGAAGGAGATCAATCCTGAATATTCACTGGAAGGACTGATGCTGAAGCTGAAATTCCAGTACTTTGGCCACCTGATGAAAAGTACTGACACATTTGAAAAGAGCCTGATGCTGGGAAAGATTGAAGGCAGGAGGAGAAGGGGACAACAGAGGCAGAGGCTGAGAAGATTGGATGGCATCACCGACTCAACGGACATGAGTTTGAGCAACCTCTGGGAGTTGGTGATGGACAGGGAAACCCGGTGTCCTGCAGTCCATGGAGTTGCAAAGAGTCAGACATGACTGAGCGACTGGACTGAACTGATAGTGACAGTATGAATATTTTGCATATATTGACCTTTAGGAGATTGGTTTCAGTCATTTAATTGACAAATAGTTTTGTGTAGCTTTGTGAGGGTCTTACCTTAGTGAAGACAAAGTAGGAAAATTACAGACAACTTTACTGCTCTCACAGGTTTTACAATCTAGCACTTTAAGCTAAAAAAATCAGTAAAAATATTAAGATGATTTCAGACTGACAATTGGGATAGGGGAATAAAACTGCTTAATAGAAAAAAAGTAAGGATTGAAGTATTACAGAGACAGTTGAGGGAGGCATTTTGAACTTGTGAAAAATGAGCTGATATCAATTGCAAAAGAAGATTTAAAAGGACAGCAGCAAGTGTAAAAAAGGAAGAGAAATGTTCTACGTTTTGGAAGAACGATTTATTAGACACATATGAGATAATTTATATATCCAGGAAGAGTATTTACATTTTAACTTTTAATATACCTAAAATCCTGAAACGTTGTGACTCCAGTAAAGAACATTTGAGACACTCAGCTTTGGAAAAATTAGAAAATGATGACAATTTATCCAAATACCTTATACTGACACAGCAATGTTTGACTTAATCTATCCTTTTTATTGGAGAAATATTGATTGAGTGCATACTATGTGCCAGGTACTCTTCTCAGAGAAGGATATTCAGTGATACAAAGAATATGTATTTTTGTTGTTGTTATGGATCAATATCCAGAGGTTTGAATGGAAATGTATTAGAAGTAACACAATAAATAGAAGACTTTTCGATAATCCTGGGGGATTGTGATGATAAAGTGTGTACTGGCAGCAGTATTGCAAAGTAAAGTATCTATACTAGAGAATTTATGAAGTAGAATTGATAGTTTTGAATGTCAAGGAAGACAGAAAAGGAAAGAAACTATAGAGTAATAAAAATTGGAATGGAAATATATTTCCTTTATGCTTATTCTTAGGGATTAAACATAGTATAGTCATTAGATTACAGCAGTGACCAATATCAGAAAAAAATAGGTAGAGTGATTTCTTAACTGAAATAAAATTGTCTAATAATTAATGTTCTCAGAAAATAAATCATCAGCTTGGTGAAAATTCCTGTTGAAGTTATTCCAGTCTATAAAATACTGGATTATGACTAATTTTTTGTTGTTAAAATGTGAGTGTCCAGAATGGAGAATCACCTTCCAGATTTTATACTCCATTCAATTTGGATTTCATAGTGTTCACCATAAAAAGTCACTTGAAGTTTGATAAGAAATGAAAGAGGAAAAAAATGCAGTACTACAGATATAAAAAAAATCGTAAGAGAATTCTGTGAACAGTTATAAACTAACAAATTGGATAACCTGGAAGAAACACAAATTTCTAGAAACACAGAGCATACCATGACTGAGTTAAGAAGAAACAGATAATTTGAACAGACTGATCACTACAAGTGAAATTAAAGCAGCAATTCAAAAAATTTCCAGGGGAATTCTACCAAACATATATAAAATAACATATTTATCCTTCTCAAGCTATTCCAACTAATTGAAGATGAGGGAACATTCCTAATTTATTCCACTACTAGACCACCATTACCTTGTTACCAAAACTAGATAAAGACACAACAACAACAACAGAAAAACTCAACAAAATATTAGCAAACCAAATTAAAAAATACAAAGAAGTGTCATTCACTGTGATCAAGTTGGATTTAATCCAGGGTCACAAAGACAGTTTAACATATGCAAATCAATCAATGTGATACACCTATGTTAACAAAAAGAAAGACAAAAAATACATGGTCACTTCAATAAATAGTTTTTAAAAGTCAGCATCCATTCATGTTAAAAACTCTTAGCAAAGTGGTTTAGGGGGAAATATCTGAATATAATAAATACTGTTTATGATAAATTCACAGCCAACATAATACTCATTGATGAAAAGGTGAAATCTTTCCTACTAAATTCAGGAATAAGACAAGGATTCTCATTCTCACCACTTCTATTTAAAGTAGAATTGGACATTCTAGCTGCAGCAACAAGAAGAAATAAAATGTACTGGAAAGAAGAGGTAACACTGTCACTACTTGCAGATGATGTACTTTGTACAGAGAACTCGAAAGTCTCCACCGAAAAACCTCTTAGAGCTAATAAGTTCATTCAGTAGATTGTATGTTACAAGATGAGTATAGAGAAATCTTTTGTGTCTCTATACACTAATTATGAAATATTAGGAAGTGAAAGTAAAAAGAAATCCTATTTAATTGGTTCTACAAATGATACCTAGGAATCAACTTAAGGAAGCGAAAGAAGTATATTCTGAAAACCATAAAACTTTGATAAAGAAAATTGAAAATGATGGGCAAAAATGGATAGATATCCCATTTCCTTGTATTGGAAAACTTAATATTATTAAAATGGCCATAATACCCAAAGAAATCTACAGATTTAATGCAATTTCTATCAAGTACCCATGATATTTTTCACAGAACTAGACCAAAAAGACCCTAAAATTCACAGAACTAGAACAATCCTTAGATAGTTCTAAAATTCATAGAAAAATAATCTTAAAACTAGAACAACAAAAGGCCACTAATTGGCAAAGCACTCTTCAGAAAAAAAAATTATAACACTGGAGATATAACTTTCCCAAAGTGACTATCTTGTAAAACTACAGTAATCAAAATAGCACAGTACTGGAATAAAAAGACACATAGATTAATGGAGCAGAAGACAGAGTCCAGAGACAAACCTCCACACCAATGATCATTTAATTTATGACAGAAGAAGCTAGTATACACAGTGGTGAAAAGACAATCTCTTGAACAAGTGGTGCTGGGAAAACTGAATAGCCACATGTAAATCAATGAGATTAGAACATTCCCTCACACCATACAAAGAAGTAAACTCAAAATGGGTTAAAGACATAAATGTAAGACCTAAAATTAAAAACTCTTAGAAGAAAACGTGGGCAGAACCTTCTTTGAATTAAATTGTATCACAATTTTTTATTTTTAATCTGTCTCCTAAGGCAAAAGCAATGAAAGCAAAAGTAAAGACATGGGACATAATTACACTTAGAAGTTTTTGCATAGCAAAAGAAGCAGTTGATAAGGTAAAAAGGTACCCATTCTCTGCAGAATGGGAGAAAATATTTGCAAATGATGTGACTGACAAGGTATTAATATTTAAATTATGTAAACAGCTTAAAATAGAAAAGTTGAAAGACCCAATCAAAAAATGGGCAAAAGACCTGAATAGCTATTTTCCAAAGAAGACATACAGGTGGCTAACAGGACAAGAAAAGATGCTCAATATTACCAATAATCAGAAAAATGCAAATCAAAACAGTAATGCAATATCAACTTACGTCAGAGTAGCTATCACCAAAATATTTATATATTTTATAAATATCAAAAGTTTTAGAGGATATGGGGAAAGGAACCACTTGAACACTCTTGGTTCAAGTGGAATGTAAATTATTGGTGCAACCACTATGGAAATCAGTATGGAGGTTCCATAGAAACCTAAAAATAGGACAACCATATAAGCCAGCAATTCTACTCCTGGGTACATATTCAGAAAAAGTGAAAACACTAATTTGAAAAGATACATATGCTCCAATGTTCATAGCAATACTGTTATAATATCTCACATAGGGAAGCAACTCAAAGGTCCCTAGAAATATGAATCAATTAAAAAGATATGGTGTACATATACACACAATGGAATATTCAGTTCATTTCAGTACAGTTCAGTCACTCAGTCGTGTCTGACTCTTTGCGACCTCATGAATCACACGCCAGGCCTCCCTGTCCATCACCAACTCCCGGAGTTTGCCCAAACTCATGTCCATCGAGTCAGTGATGCCATCCAGCCATCTCATCCTTTGTTGTCCCCTTTTCCTCCTGCCCCCAGTCCTTCCAGCATCAGAGTCTTTTCCAATGAGTCAACTCTTCACATGAGGTGGCCAAAGTACTGGAGTTTCAGCTTCAGTATCAGTCCTTCCAATGAACACCCAGGACTGATCTGCTTTAGGATGGACTGGTTGGATCTCCTTGCAGTCCAAGGGACTCTCAAGAGTCTTCTCCAACACCACAGTTGAAAAGCATCAATTCTTCGGCACTCAGCTTTCTTCACAGTCCAACTCTCACATCCATACATAACCACTGGAAAAACCATAGCCTTGACTAGATGGACCTTTGTTAGCAAAGTAATATCTCTGCTTTTCAATATACTATCTAGGTTAGTCAAAACTTTCCTTCCAAGGAGGAAGCATCTTTTAATTTCATGGCTGCAATCACCATTACTCAGACATAAAAATGAGATACTACCATTTGCGGCAAAATGAATGGATCTAGAGAATATTATGCTTAGTGAAAGAAGAGGAATAAGTCAGACAGAGGAAGACAAATACTCTATTACTTCACTTATGTGAAAACACTAAAAATTGAAAAATGAAAGCATATGCAAGACAGAAGAGACCCAAAGATATAGAAAACAATCTTTTGGTTACCAAAGGAGAGAGAGAACGGGGAGGGACCAATTAGTGCCACTGGATTAGCAGATGCAAACTACTGTTTATAAAGCAGATGAGCAATAAAGATATACTATATAGCATGGTGAATTATTTATTATGTTGTAATAATATTTAATGGAATATAATCTTCAAAAACATTGAATGATTATGCTCTGCACCCAAAACTAACACATATTGTAAATCAACTATAGCTGAGTAAAAAAAAAAAAACTTAAAAATTTGGAACCTGCCTGATTCTGAAAATGGTGAATGAAAGTAAATTCTATAAAAGCAAGATATGCAAAAAAAAAGTCCACAAACAAAAAAATTTTGACCACATCTTTGATGATGGAAAGGTCCGATGTTCCTTTAGATGAGAACACAGGATATGTTTGGATTTAGGCATCTACAGATACAGAAACATTTTATATGTAGCTATAAACTAAGATTTCTTTTCTTACTACTATTGACAGTTTGGACAAGATTTTTTTCTTGTTGGGGGCTTCTTGTGCCTTGCAGTTTCATCAGCATCTTTGGCATCTATAAATGAATTTGCAATGATGCAAGAAAGGAGGTAGGAATATTCATTTCTTATGGCCAGTGGCAAATGATTTAAGAAAGAAGAGAGAAAAAGGGGGCAAAATTTTTCTACATTACTCCTCGCATTTCTAATATAAGATATATATTAAATGATAGGAAATTTTGGAAATGGGTATCTGTTTAGAGGCACATGATTCTACTGAAAAAATTCTCTGGCAGAGCAAATTAAAATGATGCTCTTTAAATATCTCCAAAATAACTAGCTACTTTAGGCAAATTATCGATTGTCAAAAGTGACCAGCACATGGTGGTCGCTTCCATATTTGTTGTTTATGTCAGGGAATGAATGGTTTGCTCTGCCAACTACTGACAGTATATAAAGGTCCATGGGAAGGAGAAGACACACACACTTCAGAAACATCGCCTTGCAGTCCACCTGAATCTGCTTCCCTCGACAACATGTGTTGTAACTACTGCGGCAACTCCTGTGGCTATGGCTGTGGAAACAGCTACAGCTGTGGATTGAGCCCCTATTATGGCTGTGGTTATGGAACCAGATATGGCTGTGGATATGGGACTGGCTGTGGTTATGGTTCAGGATATGGCCATGGATTGAGCCCCTATTATGGCTGTGGATACAGCTCCCGTTATGGCTGTGGTTATGGAACCAGATATAGCTGTGGATATGGCTCTTGCTGTGGCTGTGGATACGGCTCTGGCTACGACAGTTACGGGCCAGTCTGCTACAGGAGATGTTATTCTTCTTGCTGCTAGAACGTCACCACCCAAAACACCATTTATGTCTGAAACCACACATCTAAGATAATGCTGATTCAAGGATTGAAAAGTCATGATTTCTATATGCAGGAAATTCCATGCAAGACAGAGCTTTGACCTTTGACTACCCGTTTTTAAGATTGGCACCTTTGAGGCCTGAAGCTCCATGGTGGTATCATCTGTCTTTTTTCCAAATGTTAACCTTTACTCCCTTAATCTCTGACTCTCTGTAGTAATGATCCGAATACCCTACTGTTGGGGAAGTCCCTTGTTATCAATAAAAATGGTTCATTGTTTCTAACAAATCTCTGTATATTTGCTTGTGCATAATTTTTGTTTTGAGGTGTTATGGCCTCTGTTGAAAACTGAGCAAATGTGAAGCTGAACTTTGAAGTCCTTCTTGATATAAGCATTTCTATTTATACCTGCATCAGAAATAATGTCTTTCCCACCTGTTTCTTGTTTTTCATATACTTAGGCACTCACATATATAAGCACAAATCTCAATAATTCAGGACTGTGCTTTGCAAATGTCTCTGTGTCTGGGATGGAGCTGGAGGTGAAAGAAGAGGAATGATATTTTATTCAGGAAGTTAATGCAAATTCCAAAATAAACAAGAGGTGGCCTGAGTATTTAAAGGAATAATGGAAAGCAAGGGGAATTTTCCAGCATATATGAGAAATAAGAAGCAGAGATAGGTGTCAAGTACATGAGACTAAAGAATGCATGTAAAAGTCAAAACATTCTATCATATCATCTGCTTTTGATGGAAATGCAAATGTATTTGTTTGTATACACTGATGTTGAAATTGTTTCCAATCACTTAGTTGATAAATAGTTTTGAGTAGTTTTGAAAGGGTCTCATCTTAGACACTGAAGACAAAGTAGAAAAATTAAAGAAAAATTTCCTACTCTCACAGTGTTTACATTCTAGTAGGTGAAGAATAAGAAAATAAAAAAGAATTAAGATAATTTCAAACTGACAGTTGGGATGTGGGAATAAAACAGTTTAGTGGGAAAGAGAGTAAGGATTGAAGCATTAAAGAGATATTTCAGGGAGGTATTTTCACCTTGTGATATCTCATGCCAATTGCAAAGAAAGATTCAAAAGGACAGTAGCAAATGTAAAGGGGGAAAAGAAGTCCAAGAAGTTTTGGAAGAATATGATTTAGTAAGCATGTATGAGATAGCTTATATATCCAGTAAAGAGTCTTCACAAAGTAACTCTTAACATACCTTCAAAATCTGAAACGTTGTGACTCCCTTTAGTTAAAGAGGGCTTCCTTGGTGGTTAAGACAGTAAAGAATCTGCCTGCAGCTCAGATTTGGGGTCAGTCCTTGGGTTGGGAAGATCCCCTGCAGAAGGCAATGACTATCCAACCCAATATTCCTGCCTGAAGTATCCCATGGATAGAAGAGCCTGGCGGGCTACAGTCCATGGGGTTGCAAAGAGTTGGACACATCTGGACAACTAACACTTTCATACTTTCACTAGTTAAAGAACACTTGAGACATTCAGCTCAGTGAAATGACAAAATGGTGATAATCAATCCAAATATCTGTTAGTTTGTAAGTGACACACAAATATTTGAACAGAAATTTGACTTAATTTGTATGCAGGTCAGGAAGCAACAGTTAGAACTGGACATGAAATAACGGACTGTTTCCAAATAGGAAAAGGAGTTCGTCAAGGCTGTATATTTAACTTGTATGTTTATTTAACTTATATGCAGAGTACATCATGAGAAACGCTGGACTTAAAGAAACACAAACTGGAATCAAGATTGCCAGGAGAAATATCAATAATCTCAGATATGCAGATGACACCACCCTTATGGCAGAAAGTGAAGAGGAACTCAAAAGCCTCTTGATGAAAGTGAAAGTGGAGAGTAAAAAAGTTGGCTTAAAGCTCAACATTCAGAAAACGAAGATCACGGCATCTGGTCCCACCACTTCATGGGAAATAGATGGGGAAACAGTGGAAAGTGTCAGACTTTATTTTTCTGGGCTCCAAAATCACTACAGATGGTGATGCAGCCATGAAATTAAAAGATGCTTACTCCTTGGAAGGAAAGTTATGACCAACCTAGATAGCATATTCAAAAGCAGAGACATTACTTTGCCAACAAAGGTTCGTCTAGTCAAGGCTATGGTTTTTCCTGTGGTCGTGTATGGATATGAGAGTTGGACTGTGACGAAGGCTGAGCGCTGAAGAATTGATGCTTTTGAACTGTGGTGTTGGAGAAGACTCTTGAGAATCCCTTGGACTGCAAGGAGATCCTACCGGTCCATTCTGAAGGAGATCAACCCTGGGATTTCTTTGGAAAGAATGATGCTAAAGCTGAAACTCCAGTACTTTGGCCACCTCATGCGAAGAATTTACTCATTGGAAAAGACTCTGATGCTAGGAGGGAATGGGGGCAGGAGGAGAAGGGGACGACAGAGGATGAGATGGCTGGATGGCATCACTGACTCGATGGACGTGAGTTGAGTGAACTCTGGGAGTTGGTGATGGACAGGGAGGCCTGGCGTGTGGCGATTCATGGGGTCGCAACCATTCGGACACGACTGAGTGACTGATTTGATCTGATCAAATCAATTTTTTTTAGAGAAATATTAATTGAGCCCAACTTATGTGCAAGGTATTATAACCAGAGATGGTTATTCCATGATGCACAGAATAGAGGTGGTTCTGCAGGCATCATTAGGTATGGAGAGGCTTGAGTGAAAAGGTTTAGAAATAATGCAATAAAGTTGGAGACTTTTCAGTTAACCAGGGGAATTGTGGCCAGAAATTCTGCTTTGGCAGCAGCATTGAAAAGCAAAATGTCTACTGTAGAAAAATTTTTTGAAGCAAACTTAAAATTTCAAATTGCAAGGAGGACAGGAAAGGTAAGAAAACTGAAGCATAATGATGATTGGAATGCGGATATATTTTCTTTATGCCCACCATTCGTGGTTCAACATAGCAGAGTCATAAGATTATACCAGTGATCAGTAGAAGAAAAAAAAAAAGGTTTAATGATTTTTCAGCTGAAGGATTAATGCCTAATATTGAAAATTCTCAGAAAAAGGAATCAGAAGCTTGATTAAAGTTCCTTCTGAAGGCATTCAGTAAAGTACTGGATTACCACTTATCTCACTGTTGTTGAAATTTGAGTGTGCAATAAGCGATTTTATGGTTCTTATTGTAAAAAATAACAAGTATTGGAATCTGCTTGATTATGAAAGATTATGAAAGGTACACCTAAGCAAGTGAGATAAACAAAAATAACACCCCCTTCCCACCAAACTTTAAAATGGAACAATTGACAGTGCTAGTCCGTCAATTGGCACTGTAAAATCTAATGAGATTTTGAATTTAAATTTGATCAAAATGGAGAGAACTGATAGATTTGCACTATGCTAATGGATCTAATCTGTCTAATTGTTACTTAGATCTTCTTCAGTTTTTCTTAATAATTTTCTGTAGTTTTTAGTGTAGAGATTTATATACATTTTATAAAATATATTCCTAGGAATTTGGTGGTTTTTAACAATATTACAAGTAATAAATACATTAAAACTTTTCACTTTTGTAAGTTCCTATGTTGCAAATAAATGAAAATCCAACTGAAAAAAATAAAATAGAACAAGCAAGAGAGTTCCAGAAAAACATCTACTTCTGCTTTATTGACTACACCCAAGCCTTTGACTGTGCGGATCACAATAAACTGAGGAAAATCTTTCAAGAGATAGAAATACCAGACCACCTTGCCTGCCTCCTGAGAAACCTGTATGCAGGTCAAGAAGTAGCAGTTAGAAGTGGATATGGGAGGAGGACCTAAGATGGCAGAGGAATAGGGCGGGGAGACCACTTTATCCCACACAAATCCATCAAAAGAACATTTAAACGCTGAGTAAATTCCACAAAACAACTTCTGAATGCCGGCAGAGGACATCAGGCACCCAGAAAAGCAGCCCATTGTCTTCGAAAGTAGGTAGGGAAAAATATAAAAGACAAAAAAAGAGACAAAAGTGGGAGGGACGGAGCTCTGTCCCAGGAAGGGAGTCTTAAAAAGAGAGAAGTTTCCAAACACCAGGAAACACTCTCACTGCTGAGTCTGTGCCGAGCCTTGGAAGCACAGAGGGCAGCATAACAGGGAGGAAAAATAAATAAATAATTAAAACCCACAGATTATGAGCCCAACGGTAACTCCCCCAGGAGAGAAGCAGCACAGACGCCTGCACCCACCACTAGCAAGCAGGGGCTGGGTAGGGGAGGCAAGGGCTGCATCAGTTAGAGTAAGGATCGGGCCTGAATGCCCTGAGCACTATCTGAGCGAAATAACTTGGGCTAGCCAACCAGACTGCAGGATAACTACCATGTGAAAAGCCATCCCTAACCTAAGACACCGCAGGGCCGTGCACAGAACAAAGGACTGAACAGAGATAGCCAGCTGCAGACCATCCCCCTCCCGTGACAGGCAGCCAGAGCCGGAAGGGGGCAATCGCGCCCCAGAGAGACATTATCTACAAAACTGCAAGCAGGCTTCCTTGTTAACAAGACTTCTTGGGGTTCTGGATGGTCAACATCCACCTGAGAAGGTGCGCCGGTTGTACAACCAGGAAACCGAGCATCAGGGACAGGGGACGCAATAAGTCTTAGCGACCACGCTCACCAAACACCTCAACACCTGAGCTGCTAGGACCTGCTGCTGCTGCTGCTGCTAAGTCGCTTCAGTCGTGTCCGACTCTGTGTGACCCCATGAATGGCAGCACGCCAGTCCTCCCTGTCCATCACCAACTCCCGGAGTTCACTCAGACTTACGTCCGTTGAGTCAGTGATACCATCCAGCCATCTCATCCTCTGTCGTCCCCTTCTCCTCCTGCCCCCAATCCCTCCTAGCATCAGAGTCTTTTCCAATGAATCAATTCTTCGCATGAGGTGGCCAAATACTGGAGTTTGAGCTTTAGCATCATTCCCTCCAAAGAAATCCCAGGGCTGATCTTCAGAATGGACTGGTTGGATCTCCTTGCAGTCCAAGGGATTCTTAAGAGTCTTCTCCAACACCACAGTTCAAAAGCATCAATTCTTCGGCACTCAGCCTTCTTCACAGTCCAACTCTCACATCCATACATGACCGCTGGAAAAACCATAGCCTTGACTAGACAGACCTTTGTTGGCAAAGTAATATCTCTGCTTTTCAGTATACTATCTAGGTTGGTCATAACTTTCCTTTCAAAGAGTAAGCATCTTTTAATTTCATGGCTGCAGTTACCATCTGCAGTGATTTTGGAGCCCAAAAACATATGGAAATACAGAAAACCTCAAAAAGCCAAAGCAATCTTGAGAAAGAAGAATGGAACTGGAGGAATCAATCTGCCTGACTTCAGGCTCTACTACAAAGCCACAGTCATCAAGACAGTATGGTACTGGCACAAAGACAGAAATACAGATCAATGGAACAAAATAGAAAGCCCCAATCAAAAAATGGGCCAAAGAACTAAATAGACATTTCTCCAAAGAAGACATACAGATGGCTAACAAACACATGAAAAGATGCTCAACATCACTCATTATCAGAGAAATGCAAATCAAAACTACTATGAGGTACCATTTCACACCAGTCAGAATGGCTGTGATCCAAAAGTCTACAAGCAATAAATGCTGGAGAGGGTGTGGAGAAAAGGGAATCCTCTTACACTGTTGGTGGGAATGCAAACTAGTACAGCTACTATAGAGAACAGTGTGGAGATTCCTTAAAAAACTGGAAATAGAACTGCCTTATGATCCAGCAATCCCACTGTTGGGCATACACACTGAGGAAACCAGAATTGAAAGAGACACGTGTACCCCGCTGTTCATCACAGCCCTGTTTATAATAGCCAGGACATGGAAGCAACCTAGTTGTCCATCAGCAGATGAATGGATAAGAAAGCAGTGGTACATATACACAATGGAGTATGACTCAGCCATTAAAAAGAATACATTTGAATCAGTTCTAATGAGGTGGATGAAACTGGAGCCTATTATACAGAGTGAAGTAAACCAGAAAGAAAAACATCAATACAGTATACTAACCCATATACATGGAATTTAGAATGTTGGTAACAATAATCCTGTATACAAGACAGCAAAAGAGACACTGATGTATAGAACAGTCTTTTGGACTTTGTGGGAAAGGGTGAAGGTGGGATGATTTGGGAGAATGGCACTGAAACACGTATAATATCATATATGAAACGAGTCACCAGTCCAGGTTCGATGCACGATACTGGATGCTTGGGGCTGGTGCACTGGGATGACCCAGAGGGATAGTACAGGGAGGGAGGAGGGATGAGGGTTCAGCATGGGGAACACGTGTATAACTGTGGTGGATTCATGTTGATATGTGGCAAAACCAATACAATATTGTAAAGTTAAAAATAAAAAAAATAAAATAAAGAACTGGATATGAAACAATGAACTGGTTCCAAATTGGGAAAGCAATAAGTCAAGGCTGTTTACTGTCACCCTGCTTATTTATCTTCTAAGCAGAGTACATCATGCAAAATACAGGCTGGGTGAAGCACAAGCTGGAATCAAGATTAGTGGGAGAAATATAAATAATCTCAGATATGTAGATGACACCACCTTTATGGCAGAAAGTGAAGAGGAACTGAAGAGCCTCTTGATGAAAGTTGAAAGAGGAGAATGAAATGGCTGGCTTAAAACTCAACATTCAGAAAACAAAGATCATGCAATCTGGTCCCATCACTTCATGGCAAATAGATAGGGAGACAATGGAAACAGGGAGAGACTTCATTTTCCTGGGCTCCAAAATTACTGCAGATGGTGATTGCAGCCATGAAAGAAAAAGATGCTTCCTCACTGGAAGAAAAGCTGTGATGAACTTTGCTGTAACTCTGCTGTTAAAAGAAGAAACATGATTTGCTGAGAAAGGTCTAATCAAAGCTGTGGTTTTTCCAGTAGTCATGTATGGATGTGAGTGTTGGAATATAAAAAGAACTGAATGCCAAAGAATTGATGCTTTTGAACTGTTTTGTTCAAGAAGACTCTTGAGAGTCCCTTGGACTGCAAGGAGATCCAATCAGTCCATCCTAAAGAAAATCAGTCCTGAATATTCATTGGAAGGACTGATGCTGAAGCTGAAGCTCCAGTACTTTAACTACCTGGTGTGAAGAACTGACTCATTTGAAAAGACCCTGATGCTGGGAAAGATTGAAGGCAGGAGGAGAAGGAGATAACAGAGGATGAGATGGTTGGATGGCCTCACCGACTCGATGGACATGAGTTTGAAGAAGCTCTGGTAGTTGGTGATGGACAGGGAACCCTGGCTTGCTGCAGTCCATGAGGTCACAAAGAATCGGGCATGACTGAGCAACTGAATTGAACTGTACTGAAACTTTTAAAAGCCACCCATTTTTTCCCCCTACATGTTTGGCAATAGAAATTTCAGATGTGTAGCTTCAAGTGAAAAGGAAGAGTAGGTTTGGATTTAGACATCCATAGAGAGAAGAAACTTATTTGTAAACACACAGGTATACTGTAATGTTTCTATTCTCAGTACTACTGACATTCTCGATTATTTTTCTTTTAGTTATTACATGTTGCTCCGTGCCCTGGAGAATTAGTAGCATCCTTGGTTTCTAGATACTGTAGACATGGAACAACAGACTGATTCCAAATAGGAAAAGGGGTATGCCAAGGCTGTATATTGTCACCCTGTTTATTTAACTTATATGCAAATTACATCATGAGAAACGCTGGGCTGGAAGAAGCACAAGCTGGAATCAAAATTGCCGGGAGAAATATCAATAACCTCAGATACGCAGATGACACCACCCTTATGGCAGAAAGTGAAGAAGAACTAAAGAGCCTCTTGATGAAAGTGAAAGAGGAGATTGAAAAAGTTGGCTTAAAGATCAACATTCAGAAAACTAAGATCATGGCATCCTGTCCCATCACTTCACAGGAAATAGATGGGGAAACTGTTGAAACAGTGACAGACTTTATTTTTATGGGCTCCAGAATCACTGTAGATGGTGATTGCAGGCATGAAATTAAAAGATGCTTACTCCTTGGAAGGAAAGTTATGACCAACCTAGACAGCATATTAAAGAGGAGGCACATTACTTTGCTAACAAAGGTCCATCTAGTCAAGGATTTGGTTTTTCCAGTAGTCATGTATGGATGTAAGAGTTGGACTATAAAGAAAGCTGAGTGCCGAAGAATTGATGCTTTTCAACTGTGGTGTTGGAGAAGACTCTTGAGAGTCCCTTGGACTGCAAGGAGATTCAACCAGTCCATCCTAAAGGAGATCAGTCCTGGGTGTTCATTGGAAGGACTCATGTTGAAGCTGAAACTCCAATACTTTGGCCACCTGATCAAAGAGCTGACTCATTTGAAAAAAACCTGATTCTGGGGAAATTGAAAGCAGGAGGAGAAGGGGATGACAGAGGATGAGATGGTTTAATGGCATCACTGACTCAGTGGACATGAATTTGGGCAAACTCAGGGAGTTGGTGATGGACAGGGAGGCCTGAAGTGCTGCAGTCCTTGGGGTTGCAAACAGTCGGACACAACTGAGTGACTGAACTGAACTGATATATGTATTTATGTATGAATCTCCCCTATATCCATCCAATGGGCCTAGTTCTCAGTGAATTCATAATTTTATGCAGGAGTAACATCAGATCAGATCAGATCAGTACAGTTGCTCAGTCGTGTCCAACTCTTTGCAACCCCATGAAGTGCAGCACGCCAGGCCTCCCTGTCCATCACCAACTCCCAGAGTTCACTCAGACTCACGTCCATCGAGTCAGTGATGCCATCCAGCCATCTCATCCTCTGTTGTCCCTTTCTCCTCTTGCCACCAATCTCTCCCAGCATCAGAGTCTTTTCCAATGAGTCAACTCTTCACGTGAGGTGGCCAAAGTACTGGAGTTTCAGCTTTAGCATCATTCCTTACAAAGAAATCTCAGAGCTGATCTCCTTCAGAATGGACAGGTTGGAACTTCTTGCAGTCCAAGGGACTCTCAGGAGTCTTCTCCAACACCACAGTTCAAAAGCATCAATTCTTCGGTGCTCAGCCTTCTTCACAGTCCAACTCTCACATCCATACATGACCACAGGAAA
This sequence comes from Bos mutus, assembly GCF_027580195.1. Lineage (NCBI taxonomy): Eukaryota > Metazoa > Chordata > Mammalia > Artiodactyla > Bovidae > Bos > Bos mutus. The sequence continues at coordinate 18,895 of NW_027218559.1, forward strand.
AACCATAGCCTTGACTAGACGAACCTTTGTTGGCAAAGTAATGTCTCTGCTTTTGAATATGCTATCTAGGTTGGTCATAACTTTCCTTTCAAGGAGTAAGCATCTTTTAATTTCATGGCTGCAGTCACCATCTGTAGTGATTTTGGAGCCCAGAAAAATAAACTCTGACACTGTTTCCACTGTTTCCCCCATCTATTTCCCATGAAGTGATGGGACCAGATGCCATGATCTTCGTTTTCTGAATGTTGAGCTTTAAGCCAACTTTTTCACTCTCCACTTTCACTTTCATCAAGAGGCTTTGTGTTCCTCTTCACTTTCTGCCATAAGGGTGGTGTCATCTGCATATCTGAGGTTATTGATATTTCTCCCGGCAATCTTGATTCCAGTTTGTGTATCTTCCAGTCCAGCGTTTCTCATGATATACTCTGCATATAAGTTAAATAAACAGGGTGACAATATATAGTCTTGTTCCTTTTCCTATTTGGAACCAGTCTGTTGTTCCATGTCCAGTTCTAACTGTTGCTTCCTGACCTGCATGCAAATTTCTCAAGAGGCAGATCAGGTAGTCTGGTATTCCCATCTCTTTCAGAATTTTCCACAGTTTATTGTGATCCACAGAGTCAAAGGCGTAACATAGTAGGATTTAAAGAAGAAATGAAGTAATTGTTTTTGTAGCCATGTGTTATGAAAGTTATAAAATATGGAAAGTTATTAGTGCTGTGAGAGTCAGGAAAGAGTTCTGAGAAGATGGGGCACTAGACATGAGGCTTGAGTAGGAACTGGCCAGTCAGATAAGGGAGTGGGACAACAAGT
>NW_027218560.1:0-17752 GCF_027580195.1 Bos mutus
CTGACCACATGGCTGATCATACTCTGATCACGAAGCTGATCTTATAGTGATCACGTGACTGCAGGCACTGATCACTTGTTTGTGCATGCACTGATCACGTGGATGATCATGCACTGATTAATCATATACTGGTCACGTGGCTATCAGGCACTGTTCACGTGCCTGTTCATGCACGGATCACGTGGCTGATCATTCACTGATCACGTGACTGATCATGCACTGATCACGTGGCTGAATATGCACTGATCACATGGCTGATCATACACTGATCACTGGACTGATCATACACTGATCACGTGGCTGATCATGCACTGATCACGTGGCTGATCATGCACTGATCACGTGGCTGATCATACACTGATCACGTGGCTGATCATGCACTGATCACGTGGCTGATCATGCACTGATCACGTGGCTGATCATGCACTGATTATGGCTGATCGCACTGATCACGTGGCTGATCATGCTGATCACGTGACTGATCACGTGGCACTGATCACGTGGCTGATCATGCACTGATCACGTGGCTGATCATGCACTGATCACGTGGCTGATCATGCACTGATCACGTGACTGATCATGCACTGATCACGTGGCTGATCATGCACTGATCACGTGGCTGATCATGCACTGATCACGTGGCTGATCATGCACTGATCACGTGGCTGATCATGCACTGATCACGAAGCTGATCATACACTGATCGTGGACTGTGCATGCACTGATCACGTGGCTGATCATGCACTGATCACGTGCCTGATCATGCACTGATCACGTGGCTGATCATGCACTGATCACGTGGCTGATCATGCCTGATCACGTGGCTGATCATGCACTGATCGATCGTGACTGATCACGCACCTGATCATGCACTGACTGATCATGCACTGATCATGCACATTGATGGCTGATCATGCATTGATCACCGAAGCTGATCATACACTGATCACGTGACTCTACATGGACTGATCACATGGCTGATCATGCACTGTTCACCTGACTGATCATGCACTGATCACGTGGCTATCATGCACTGATCACGTGGCTGATCATACACTGAGCGTATTACTGATCAGGCACTGATCTCGTGCCTGATCATGCACTGATCACGTGGCTGATCATTCACTGATCACGTGACTGATCATAGACTGATCACGTGGCTGAATATGCACTGATCACGAAGCTGATCATACACTGACTACGAGGACTGTGAATGCACTGAACACTTGGCTGATCATGCACTGATCACGTTGCTGATCATGCACTGATCACGTGGCTGATCATACACTGATCACGTGGCTCATCATGCACTAATCACTTTGCGGATCATACACTGATAACATGGCTGGTCATACACTGATCACGTGACTGTGCATGCACTGATCACATGGCTGATCATGCAGTGATAACTGGCTATCATACACTGATCACGTGACTGATCATGGACTCTTCACGTGCCTGATCATGCACTGATCACGTGGCTATAATGCATTGATCATGTGACTGCGCATGCACTGCTCTCGAGGATGATCATACACTGATCACTTGGCTGATCAGGAACTGATCACGTGACTGAGCATACAGTGATCACGTGTCTGAATGTTGCTGATCATGTTATTGATCATGTGCTGATCACGTGGGTATCATGCACTGATCACGTGGCTGATCATGCAATGATCATGTGACTGAGCAGGCACTGATCACGTAGCTATCATGCATTGATCACTTGGCTATCATGCACTGATCACGTGGCTATCATGCATTGATCACTTGGCTATCATGCACTGATCACGTGGCTGATCATACACTGATCACGTGATTGATCCTGCACAGATCATGTGGCTGATCATGCACTAATCACGTTGCTGATCATGCATTGGTCAGCTGGCTATCATGCCCAGATTACATGGCTGATCATGCACTTATCACATGGCAATCATGCACTGATGACGTAGCTGATCATACACTGAGCACGTGACTGATCATGCACTGATCACGAGCCTGATCATGCACCGATCACGTGTCTGATCATGCACTGATCACGTGACTGGTCATGCACTGATCACGTGCCTGATCTTGCACTGATCACGTGGCTGATCATGCACTGATCACGAAGCTGAGCTTATACTGATCACGTGCCGGTGCATGCACTGGTCACGTGGCTGTTCATGCACTGATCAGGTGGCTATTGTGCACTGATCACGTGGCTGATCATACACTGATCACGTGGCTATCATGCACTGATCACGTGACTGCGCATGCTCTGATCCCGTGACTGATCATGCACTGGTCACGTGGCTATCATGCACTGATCACGTGGCTATAAGGCACTGATCACGTGACTGCGCCTGAACTGATGACATACCTGTTTATGCACTGCTTACGTGGCTATCATGCACTGATCACGTGCTGATCATGCACTGATCACGTGACTGATTATGCCCTGATCGCGTAGCTATCATGCACTGATCAAGTGACTGCACATGCCCTGATCACGTGACTGATCATGCACTGATCACGTGGCTATCATGCACTGATCACGTGAGGCTAATCATACATTGGTCACGTAACTAATCATGCACTGATCCCGTGGTGATCTTGCACTGATCACGTGGCTGATCATGCACTGATCACGTAGCTATCATGCACTGATCACATGACTTCGCATGAACTGATCACGTGGATATCATACACTGATCACGTGACAGATCATGCACTGATCACGTGACTGATCATGCACTGATCTGGTGGCTATCATGCATTGATCACGTCATTGATCATACACTGATCACGTGACTGATCATGCACTGATCACGTGGCTATCATGCACTGATCACGTGGCTGATCATACCTTGAACACGTGACTGATCATGCAATGAACACCTGGCTATCATGCATTGATCATTTGACTGCGCATGCACTGATCTCGAGGATGATCATACACTGATCACTTGGCTGATCAGGAACTGGTCACGTGACTGAGCATACAGTGATCACGTGTCTAAATGCTGCTGATCATGTTATTGATCATTTGCTGATCACGTGGGTATCATGCACTATCACGTGACTGCGCATGCACTGATCATGTAACTGTACGCAATGATCACATGGCTATCATGCACTGATCACGTGGCTGATCATGCACTGATAATGTGACTGAGCAGGCACTGATCACGTAGCTATCATGCATTGATCACTTGGCTATCATGCACTGATCACGTGGCTGATCATACACTGATCACGTGACTGCACATGCACTGATGACGTGGCTGATCATACACTGATCACGTGATTGATCATGCACAGATCATGTGGCTGATCATGCACTAATCACGTTGCTGATCATGCATTTGTTAGCTGGCTATCATGCCCAGATTACGTGGCTGATCATGCACTTATCACATGGCAATCATGCACTGATGACGTAGCTGATCATACACTGAGCACGTGACTGATCATGCACTGATCACGTGCCTGATCATGCACTGATCACGTGGCTGATCATACACTGATCACGTGACTGATCATGCACTGATCAAGTGGCTGATCATGCACTGATCACGTGTCTGATCATACACTGATCACGTGACTGATCATGCACTGATCACGTGCCTGATCATGCACTGATCACGTGGCTGATCATGCACTGATCACGTGACTGATCATGCACTGATCACGTGGCTGATCATGCACTGATCACGATCATGGCTGATCATGCACTGATCACACTGATCGTGGCTGATCATGCACTGATCACGTGGCTGATCATGCACTGATCACGTGACTGATCATGCACTGATCATGTGGACTGATCATGCACTGATCAGGCTGATCATACACTGATCGTGGCTGATCACTGATCTGATCATCACGTGGCTGATCATGCACTGATCACGTGGCTGATCATGCACTGATCACGTGACTGATCATGCACTGATCACGTGCCTGATCATGCATGCACTGATCACGTGGCTGATCATCACACTGATCACGTGACTGATCATGCACTGATCACGTGGCTGATCATGCACTGATCACGTGGCTGATCATGCACTGATCACGTGACTGATCATGCACTGATCACGTGCTGATCATGCACTGATCACGTGGCTGATGATGCACTGATCACGCGTGGCTGATCATGCACTGATCACGTGGCTGATCATGCACTGATCACGTGACTGATCATGCACTGATCACGTGGCTGATCATGCACTGATCATGATCATGACTGATCATGCACTGATGATCACGTGGCTGATCATGCACTGATCACGTGGCTGATCATGCACTGATCACGTGGCTGATCATACACTGATCACGTGACTGATCATGCACTGACTCGTCACGTCGCACTGATCATGCACTGATCACGTGGCTGATCGCATGGCTGATCATGCACTGATCCGTGACTGATCATGCACTGATCGTGGCTGATCATGCACTGATCACGTGGCTGATCATGCACTGATCACGTGGCTGATCATGCACTGATCACGTGGCTGATCATACACACTGCGTCATCGTGGATCACGTGCTGATCATGCACTGATCACGTGGCTGATCATGCACTGATCACGTGGCTGATCATGCACCTGATCACGTGGACTGATCATGCACTGATCACGTGGCTGATCATGCACTGATCACGTGGCTGATCATGCACTGATCACGTGGCTGATCATGCACTGATCACGTGGCTGATCATGCACTGATCACGTGGCTGATCATGCACTGATCACGTGACTGATCATGCACTGATCACGTGGCTGATCATGCACTGATCACGTGGCTGATCATGCACTGATCACGTGACTGCTGATCATGCACTGATCACGTGACTGATCATGCACTGATCACGTGGCTGATCATGCACTGATCACGTGGCTGATCATGCACTGATCACGTGGCTGATCATGCACTGATCACGTGGCTGATCATGCACTGATCACGTGACTGATCATGCACTGATCACGTGACTGATCATGCACTGATCATGTGGATGATCATGCACTGATCACGTGGCTGATCATGCACTGATCACGTGACTGATCATACACTGATCACGTGGCTGATCATGCACTGATCACGAAACTGATCATGCACTGATCACCGGGATTGATCATGCACTGATCACGTGGCTGATCATGCACTGATCACGTGCCTGATCATGCACTTGTCGTGACTGATCATGCACAGATCACGTGGCTGATCATGCACTGATCACGTGGCTGATCATGCACTGATCACGTGACTGATCATGCACTGATCACGTGCCTGATCATGCACTGGTCACGTGGCTGATCATGCACTGATCGTGGCTGACATAAACTGATCACGTGGCTGATCATGCACTGATCACGTGGCTGATCATGCACTGATCACGTGACTGATCATGCACTGATCACGTGACTGATCATGCACTGTTCACGTGTGATCTGATAATACACATGGCTGATCGCACTGATCACGTGGCTGATCATGCACTGATCACGTGACTGATCATGCACTGATCACGTGGCTGATCATGATCACTGATCGTACGTGGCGTGATCACGTGCACTGATCACTGAGGCTGATAATGCACTGATAACGTGGCTGATCGGCACTGATCACGTGGCTGATCATGCACTGATCACGTGGCTGATCATGCACTGATCACGTTGCTGATCATGCACTGATCCGGTGGCTATCATGCACTGATCACGTGACTGCGCATGCACTGATCCCGCCACTGATCATGCACTGATCACGTGGGTATCATGCACTGATCACGGACTGATCATGCACTGATCATGCACTGATGATCATGCACTGATCACGTGGCTATCATGCACTGATCACGTGGCTGATCATACACTCATCACGTGGCTGATCATTCACTGAAACGTGGCTGATCATGCACTGATCACGTGGCTAATCAGTACACTGATCACGTGACTGATCATGCACTGATCACGTGGCTATCATGCACTGATCGTGGCTGATCATACACTGATCACGTGACTGATCATGCACTGATCACCTGGCTGATCATGCACTGATCACGTGGCTGATCATGCACTGATCACGTGACTGATCATGCACTGAAGCGTGACTGATCATGACTGATCACGTGACTGATCACGTGCCTGATCATGCACTAATCACGCGATTGATCATGCACTGATCATGGCTGATCAATCATGCACCATTGACATAGCTGATCTACACTGATTCGTGACTGATCATCCACTGATCACGCGGCTGATCATGCACTGACCGCGTCGTCTGATCATGCACTGTCGCGTGGCTGGTCATGCACTGATCCGTGACTGGTCATGCACTGATCATGTGCTGATCATACACTGATCACGTGACTGATCATGCACTGATCATGTGCTGATCGCCACTGATCGCGTGCCTGATAATGCACTGATCACGTGTCTGATCATACACTGATCGCGTGATTGATCATGCACTGATCAACTGTCTGATCATACACTGATCAGCGTGATTGATCATGCACCGATCATGAAGCTGATCGCCACACTGATCACGTGTCTGATCATGCACTGGTCCGTTGGCTATCTTCATGCACTGATCACATGGCTGACCATGCACTGATCACGTGGCAATCGGGCACTGATCCGTGGCTGATCGTACACAGTGACCATGAGCCTGATCGGCATGCACTAATCCAGTGGCACGATCATGCACTGATCACCTGCCTGATTATGCACTGATCCGTTGCTGATCATGATCAGATCACATGGCTTTCATGCGGTCTTCACGTGGCTGATCATACACTGCAGTCACGTGACTGATCGTACTGATCATGTGCCTGACCATACACTGATCAAGTGGCTGATCATGCATTAATCGCGAAGCTGACCGTACACTGATCACGTGACTGTGCATGCACTGATCCCGTGGCTGATCATGCACCCTGTCATCGTGGTTCATCATGCACTGTTCGTATTTATTCATGCACTGATGCGTGGCTGTCATTCCTGATCGCGTAGCTAATCATGCTCTGATAGCGTGGCTGATCATACACTGATCACGTGCCTCATCATTCACTGATCGTGGCTGATCATGAGCAAGATAATCCGCGTTGCTTATCATGCGTGGCTGATCGGTGGCTGATCCGTGACTTATCACGTGCCTGATAATGCACTGATCGTGCCTGATCATGAACTGATCACGTGGGTATCATGCACTGCACGGGACTGCCATGCATGATCACGTGACTGGTCATGCACTGATCACGCCCAGCTATCATGCACTGATCGCGTATTTGATCATGCACTAATCAACATCATGACTGATGCAGGTGCTGCTGCCGTGCACTGTGTATGTCTGATCTTACACTGATCACGTGGCTATCATTCACTGATCAAGTGACTGATCATACACTGATCACGTGCCTCATCATGCAGTGATCAGGTGGCTGATCCCGAACATATCGCGTGGCTTTCATGCCTGATCCGTGACTGGTCATATACTGATCGTGGCTGATGTGCACTAATCGTGACCCCATCGGCACACTGATCGCGTGGGCTATCATGCACTGATCACCTGGCTGATCATGCACTGATCGTGACTGATCATGCACTGATCACGTGGCTATCATGCACTAATCACCTGGCTGATCGGCACTGATCGCGTGACTGATCATGGACTGAAGGCGTGCCTGATCGGCTGCAATGATCACGTAGCCATCATGCATTGAGCATGTGACTGCGCATGCACTGATCACATGACTGATCATGCCGGTCGGTACCTTGATCGCTGAACTGACCACGTGACTGAGCATACAGTGATCACATGTACAAATGTTGCTGATCACGTGACTGATCATGCACTCTTCGCGTGGGTCATCATGCACTGAACACGTGACTGGGCATGCACTGATCACGTAACTGTATGCAATGGTCAGTTGCTCAATCATGCCCTATCGTGGCTGATTAAGCACTCATCATGTACCTGATCGTACACTGATCCATGGCTATCATGCGTGATCACTTCGCTGTGCATGCACTCATCAAGTGGCTGATCATACCACTGATCACGTGACGATCATACACTGATCACGTGGCTCATCATACCACTGATCACGTAGCTGATCATTCACCGAAATCCGCGGCTGGTCATGCACTGATCGGGCGGCTAATCATTCACTGATCATGTGTCTGATCATTACACTGATCACGTGCCTGATCAACCACTAATCCGTTGCTGATCTGCACTGATCGGGTGGCTGATCATACGCTGATCACGTGACTGATCATACACTGATCGGTGTATGATCATGCACTAATCACGTTGCGGATCATGCACTGATCATGGCTGATCGCCACAATGATCACGTGATTGTGCATGCACTGATAGCGTGGCTGATCATGCTGATCACGTGACTGATCATGCACTGATCACGTGGCTGATCATGCACTGATCGCGTGGCTGATCATGCACTGATCACGTGGCTGATCATGCACTGATCGCGTGGCTGATCATGCACTGATCACGTGTGGCTGATCATGCACTGATCACGTGGCTGATCATGCACACTGATCACGTGACTGATCATGCACTGATCACGTGGCTGATCATGCACTGATCACGTGGCTGATCATGCACTGATCACGTGGCTGATCATGCACTGATCACGTGGCTGATCATGCACTGATCACGTGGCTGATCATGCACTGATCACGTGGCTGATCATGCACTGATCACGTGGCTGATCATGCACTGATCACGTGACTGATCATGCACTGATCACGTGGCTGATCATGCACTGATCACGTGGCTGATCATGCACTGATCACGTGGCTGATCATGCACTGATCACGTGGCTGATCATGCACTGATCACGTGGCTGATCATGCACTGATCACGTGCTGATCATGCACTGATCACGTGGCTGATCATGCACTGATCACGTGGCTGATCATGCACTGATCACGTGACTGATCATGCACTGATCACGTGGCTGATCATGCACTGATCACGTGGCTGATCATGCACTGATCACGTGACTGATCATGCACTGATCACGTGGCTGATCATGCACTGATCACGTGGCTGATCATGCACTGATCATGCACTGATCACGTGACTGATCATGCACTGATCATCACTGATCATGCACTGATCATGCACTGATCATGCACTGATCACGTGGCTGATCATGCACTGATCACGTGGCTGATCATGCACTGATCACGTGGCTGATCATGCACTGATCACGTGGCTGATCATGCACTGATCACGTGGCTGATCATGCACTGATCACGTGGCTGATCATGCACTGATCACGTGGCTGATCATGCACTGATCACGTGGCTGATCATGCACTGATCACGTGGCTGATCATGCACTGATCACGTGGCTGATCATCATCTGATCTGATCATCGTGACTGATCATGCACTGATCTGATCACGTGACTGATCATGCACTGATCACGTGGCTGATCATGCACTGATCACGTGGCTGATCATGCACTGATCACGTGGCTGATCATGCACTGATCACGTGACTGATCATGCACTGATCACGTGGCTGATCATGCACTGATCACGTGGCTGATCATGCACTGATCACGTGGCTGATCATGCACTGATCACGTGGCTGATCATGCACTGATCACGTGGCTGATCATGCACTGATCACGTAGCTGATCATACACTGATCACTTGACTGTGCATGCACTGATCATTTGGCTGAACATGCAATGATCACGTGGCTGATGATGCACTGATTACGTGGCTGATCATGCACTGGTCACACGTAGCTTTCTTTTTACACTGATCACATGGCTATCATACGCTGATCCCATGGCTCATCATGCACTGATCCGCGTGACTGATCATGCGCAGATCGCGTGCCTGATCATGCGCACTGATCGCGTGGCTGATCATGCACTTTATCCGCAGCTGAGCATACACTGATCACGTGACTGTGCATGAACTGTTCTCATGGCCACGATCATGCGCGACCACGTGGCTGGGTGTTGCTCTTCACGTGCCTGATCATGCACTGAGCACGTGGCCCGACCATACCACTGATCACGGCGATCGCCACACCTGATCACGTGACTGTTCATTCACTGATCGTGCCTGAACATACAATGATCACGTGGCTGAACATCCACTGATCGCGTGGCTGATCAGGCACCTTACGTGGCTGATCATGCACTGATGCGCGTGGCTGATCATACACTGATCCAGCGACTGATGTGCACTGATCCGTGGATGATCGCATGATCAACGTGAGTGATCATGCGGTGATGCGTGACTGCGTCATTCACTGATCGCGTGGCTGATCGCCACTGCTCGTGTGACTGATCATGTACTGATTACACGCTGATTATGCACTGATCCACGAGACTGATCATGCACTGATCAAATGGCTGATCATGCGCTGATCGCCGTGGCTGATCATGCACTGATCACGTGACTGATCATACACTGATCTCCTGACTGATCATGCACTGATCGTACGTGGGTGATCATGCACTGATCACGTTGCGGATCATACGCTGATCCACGTGGCTGATCATACACTGGTCACGTGGCTGTTCATGCACTCTTCCGTGTCTGATCATGCACTGATCACGTGGCTGAACCATGCAATGATCACGTGCCTGATCATTCCACTGATCACGTGGCTGATCATGCACTGATCACATGGCTGATCATGCACTGATCACGCGTGGCCTGATCATGCACTGACCATATGGCTGATCTTGTACTCTTCACCTGGCTGAACATGCACTATTAACGTGGTTGGCATACACTGATCGCGTGGCGATCATGAACTAATCACGCGAAGCTGATCATACACTGATCGTGACGTCATGTACTGGTCACGTGGCTGCACATGCACTGATCGCGTGGAACATCATGCACTGATCACGTACTGATCTGTACACTAATCACGTTGAAGATCATGCACTTATCACCTGGATGATCTTAGCACTGATCCTAGTGGCTGTTCATGCACTGATCACGAAACTGATCATACACTGCGCTCACGTGACTGATAATGCTGATCACATGGAAGATCTTTCACTGACCACGTGGCTGACCGAGCACTGATCCGCGTGGCTGATCATGCACTGATCGCGTGACTACATGCACTGATCACGTGGCTGATCATGCACTGATCGCGTGGCTGATCATGCCCTGATCGCGGCTGATCATGCACTGAAAGCGAAGATGATCATTCACTGATCACCGGGCTGATCATACACTGATCACCGTGACTGCACATGCACTAATCCGTGACTGATCATGCACTGATCCGTGCCTGATCGCACACTGATCACAAGACTGCACATGCACAGTCACGTGTCTGATCTTACACTGATCACGTACTGGTCGCCACTGATCACATGACTGTGCATTCACTGATCACGTGCCTGACAATGCACTGATCATGTGGCTGATCAAGCACTTGTCACGTGAAGCTGTGCTATGCACTGATCACGTGACTCTGCAGACACCCAGTGATCAGGTGGCTGATCATTCACTGATCCGTGGCTGATCATGCATTGATCGCGTGACTGTGTGCACGTACTGATCGCGAAGCTGATCACACTACTGATCACTGTTGCTACTGATTGCCACTGATCTTGTACTCTCATGGCTGAACATGCTGATCACGTGGTTGATCATGCACTGATCATGTGGCTGATCATGCACTAATCACGTAGCTGATCGCTACACTGATCACATGGCTGTCATGCACTGATCATGGCTCGCGGGTCTGACGTGAGTGATCATGCATTGATCACGTGGCTATCATGCACTGATCGCATGGCTGATGATACAGGGATCACGTGCCTGATCATGCGCTGATCTAGTGGCTGATCATACACTGATCACGTGGCTGATCATACACACGATCGCGTGCTGATCATGCACTGATCAGGTGGCTGATCATGCACTGATTAACGTGGCTGATCATACACTGATCACGTGACTGATCATGCACTCTTCGCGGGACTTATCATGCACTGATCACGTGGCTGATCATACACTGATCACCTAGCTGATCATGCACTGATCGCGTGGCTGATCATGCACTGATCCGTGGCTATCATTCACTGATCACGTGCTGATCATGCACTGATCTGGGCTGATCATGCACTGATCAGGTGACTGTTCAGCGAACTCATCACGTGTCTGATCATACACTGATAACAAGCTGATCATGCACTGATCACGTGGCTGATCTTGCGCTGATCGTGTGGCTGATCTTGCATTGATCACGTGACTGATCATGCACTGATCACCTGGCTGATCATTCACTGATCACCTGGCTGATCATGCACTGATCACGTGAGCTGATCATACACTGATCATTTGACTGTGCATGCACTGATCTCGTGGATGATCATGCACTGATCACGTGGCTGATCATGCACTGATGCGTGCCTGATCATGGTGATCACGTGGCTGATCAAGCACTGATCGCGTGGCTGATCATACACTGATCCGTGGCTGACTGTGCACTGATCACGTGGCTGATCATGCACTGATCACGTGCGGATCATACACTGATCGTGACTCTCATGGCTATCATGCACTGATGCGTGGCTGATCAGCCACTGATCGCGTGACTGATTATGCACTGATCGCGTAGCTATCAAGCACTGATCACGTGACTGATCATGCAGTGATCACGTGACGATCATGCACTGATCACGTGGCTGATCTTGCACTGATCACGTGGCTGATCATACACTGATCACGTGATTGATCATGCACTGATCACGTACTGATCATGCACTGATCGGCGTGGCTGATCATTCACTGATCACGTGGCTGATCATGCACTGATCGTGGCTGATCACACACACTGATCGCGTTGCTGATCATGCACTGTTTCGTGCAATGATCAGTGTACTGATCACTGCTATGGCTGATCATACACTGATCCATTGACTATCATGCACTGATCGCGTGCCTGGTCATGCATGATCACGTGGCTGATCATGCACTGTTCACGTGGCGGATCATGCACGATCACGTGACTGATCATTCACTGATCATGTACCTGATCATGCACTGATCACGTGGCTGATCATGCACTGATCACGTGGCTGATCATACACTGTTCGCGTGGCTGATCATACACTGATCACGTAACTGATAATGCACTGAACACGTGCTGATCATTCACTGATCTGCGTGGCAGATCTTATACTGATCGCGTGGCTGATGATGCACTGATCGCGTGGCTAATCATGCACTGATAGCGTGCCTGATCATGCACTGACCACGTGGCCATCATGGACTGATCACGTGGCTGATCATGCACTGATCACGTGCCTGATCGTGCCTGATCAAGTGCCTGATTTGCACTGACCACGTGGCTGATCGCACTCTGATCACCAAGCTGATCCGCTGGTGATCACTGGCTGATCATGCACTGATCACGTGGCTGATCATGCGCTGATCACGTGGCTGATCATGCACTGATCGTTGCGGATCATGCACTGATCACGTGGCTGATCATGCACTGATCGCGCGTGACTGATCATATACTGATCGCGTGGCTGATCATGCACTGATCATTTGGCTGATCATGCACTGATCACGTGGCTGAATATGCACTGATCACGTGAAGCTGATCATACACTGATCACGTGACTGATCATGCACTGATCACTTGGCTGATCATGCACTGATCACGTGACTGATCATGCACTGATCATTTGACTGATCATACACTGATCGCGTGGCTGATCATTCACTGATCACGTGGCTGATCATGCACTGATCACCTGGCTGATCATGCGCCGTAACTGATCATACGGTGGCTATCATGCACTGATCACGTGACTGATCATGCACTGATCACGTGGCTGATCATTCACTGATCACGTGGCTGATCATGCACTGATCACGTGACTGTGCATACACTGATAACGTGGCTGATCATGCAATGACCACGTGGCTGATCATGCACTGATCACGTGGCTGAGCATGCACTGATCACGTGGCCGATCATACACTGATCCGTGGCTGATCATGCACTGATCACGTGACTGATCATGCACCGTCTCCTGCAATGATGACTGATCATGCACTGATGGCGTGGCTGATCATACACTGATCACGTGGCTGATCATGCACTGATCGCGTTGCTGATCATCCACTGATCGCGTGGCTGATCAGTCACGTGATCACGTGGCTGATCATGATCACTGATCACGTGACTATCATGCACTGATCACGTGACTGATCATGCACTGATCCCATGACTGATCATGCACTGATCACGTGCTGATCATGCACTGATCACGTGACTGATCATTCACTGATCACGTGGCTGATCATACACTGATCACGTAGCTATCATGCGCTGATCATGTGCCTGATCATGCACTGAACACGTGGCTGAAAATGCACTGATCGCGTGGCTGATCGCACACACTGATCACGTGGCTGATCGCACACTGATCCGTGGCTGATCATGCACCTGATCACGTGGCTGATCATGCACTGATCACGTGGCTGATCATACTGATCACGTGCCTGATCATGCACTGATCACGTGGCTGCACATGCGGTGATCACGTGGCTGATCATGCACTGATCGCGTGGCTGATCATGCACTGATCACGTGGCTGATCATGCACTGATCACGTGGCTGATCATGCACTGATCACGTGGCTGATCATGCACTGATCGTGACGTGCCTGATCATGCACTGATCACGTGCCTGATCATGCACTGATCACGTGGCTGATCATGCACTGATCCGTGGCTGATCATGCACTGATCACGTGGCTGATCATGCACTGATCACGTGACTGATCATGCACTGATCGTGCCTGATCATGCACTGATCACGTGGCTGATCATGCACTGATCACGTGGCTGATCATGCACTGATCACGTCACTGACTGATCGCTGTTCACTGATCACTGTGGCTGATCATGCACTGATCCGTGGCTGATCATGCACTGATCACGTGGCTGATCATGCACTGATCGCGTGCCTGGCTGATCATCATACACTGATCACGTGGCTGATCATACACTGATCACGTGGCTGATCATGCACTGATCACGTGACTGATCATGCACTGATCGCGTGGCTGATCATGCACTGATCACGTGGCTGATCATGCACTGATCACGTGACTGATCATGCACTGATCACGTGGCTGATCATGCACTGATCGTGCCTGATCATACACTGATCACGTGGCTGATCATTACACTGATCACGTGGCTGATCATGCTGATCACGTGACGCTGATCATACACTGATCACGTGGCTGATCATGCACTGATCACGTGACTGATCATACACTGATCACGTGGCTGATCATGCACTGATCACGTGGCTGATCATGCACTGATCACGTGGCTGATCATGCACTGATCACGTGGCTGATCATGCACTGATCCGTTGCCTGATCATGCACTGATCACGTGGCTGATCATGCACTGATCGTGGCTGATCATGCACTGATCCGCGTGACTATCATGCACTGATCACGTGGCTGATCATGCACTGATCACGTGGCTGATCATGCACTGATCACGTGGCTGATCATGCACTGATCACGAAGCTGATCATGCACTGATCACGTGGCTGATCATGCACTGATCGTGGCTGATCATGCACTGATCACGTGACTGATCATGCACTGATCACGTGGCTGATCATGCACTGATCACGTGGCTGATCATGCACTGATCACGTGACTGATCATGCACTGATCACGTGGCTGATCATGCACTGATCACGTGGCTGATCATGCACTGATCACGTGGCTGATCATGCACTGATCACGTGGCTGATCATGCACTGATCACGTGGCTGATCATGCACTGATCGCGTGGCTGATCATGCACTGATCGCGTGGCTGATCATGCACTGATCACGTGGCTGATCATGCACTGATCACGTGGCTGATCATGCACTGATCACGTCACGTGATCATGCACTGATCACGAAGCTGATCATCACTGATCACGTGGCTGATCATGCACTGATCACGTGGCTGATCATGCACTGATCACGTGGCTGATCATGCACTGATCACGTGGCTGATCATGCACTGATCACGTGGCTGATCATGCACTGATCACGTGGCTGATCATGCACTGATCACGTGGCTGATCATGCACTGATCACCTGACTGATCATGCACTGATCACGTGGCTGATCATGCACTGATCACGTGCCTGATCATGCACTGATCACGTGACTGATCATGCACTGATCACGTGGCTGATCATGCACTGATCACGTGGCTGATCATGCACTGATAACGTGACTGATCATGCACTGATCACATGACTGATCATGCACTGATCACGTGACTGATCATGCACTGATCACGTGGCTGATCATACACTGATCACGTGACTGATCATGCACTGATCACGTGGCTGATCATGCACTGATCACGTGGCTGATCATGCACTGATCACGTGGCTGATCATGCACTGATCCGTGGACTGATCATGCACTGATCATGACTGATCACTGATCATGCACTGATCACGTGCTTCATCATGCAGTGATCACGTGGCTGATCGCGAACTGATCACGTGGCTTTCATGCCCTGATCACGTGGCTGATCATACACTGATCACGTGACTGATCATGCACTGATCATGTGCCTGATCATGCACTGATCACGTGGCTGATCATGCATTGATCACGTGGCTGATCATACACTGATCACATGACTGCGCTCTGATCATGCACTGATCACGTGGCTGATCATGCACTGATCACGTGGCTGACATGCGGACTGATCAGCTGACATTCACTGATCACGTGACTGGCCATGCACTGATCACCTGTCTGATCATGCACTGATCACGTGGCTGATCATGCTTTGGTAACTGGCTATCATACACTGGTCACGTGACTGATCATGGACTCTTCACGTGCCTGATCATGCACTGATCACGTAGCCATCATGCACTGATCTCACGGCTGACCATACACTGATCACATGACTGATCATGCTCTGATCAAGTGCCTGATCATGAACTTACCACGTGGCTGATTATGCACTGATCACGAAGCTGATCATACACTGATCATGTAACTGTGCATGCACTGATCTCGTGCCTGATCTTGCAGTGATCACGTGGCTGATCATGCACTGATCACAAAGCTGAGCTTATACTGATCACGTGACTCTGCATGCACTGATCACGTGGGAGTTCATGCGCTGATAACATGGCTGATCATGCCTGATACCGTGGCTATCATACACTGATCACGTGACTGATCATGCACTCTTCACGTGCCTGATCATGCACTGATCACGTGGCTGATCAAGCACTGATCACGAAGCTGATCATACATTGATCCCATGACTGTGTATGCACTGAACACGTGGCTGATCATGCACTGATCACGTTGCGGATCATGCACTGATCACGTGGCTTATCATGCCCTATCACGTGTCTGATCATGCACTGATCACGTACCTGATCATGCACTGATCATTTGGCTGATAATACACTGATCATGTGACTGTGATCATGCACTGATCACGTGGCTGATCATGCACTGATTACGTGGCTGATCATGCACTGATCCTGATCGCACTGATCACTTTGACTGTGCATGCACTGATCAAGTGGATGATCATGCACTGATTAATTATATACTGGTCACGTGGCTATCATGCACTGATCACACGTGACTGATCATGCACTGATCACGTGGCTGAATATGCACTGATCATGAAGCTGATCATACACTGACCACGGATT
>NW_027218561.1:0-18762 GCF_027580195.1 Bos mutus
CTTTATTTTCACTAGAAAAATTAAAATTAAAAGGATTAAGAAGTTTAATATGTGGTTAAGGCTACTGAGTATACTAACAGACATAGAATGTGTTTGGTGGTAATAAAAGTTATATGGTATGGAGATGTTTTTGTTAAGGAAAAAGAAAGTCGTTTTTTGTAAGGCTGCTGCTGCTGCTGCTGCTAAGTCACTTCAGTCATGTCCGACTCTGTGCGACCCCGTAGACGGCAGCCCACCAGGCTTCCCCGTCCCTGGGATTCTCGAGGCAAGAACACTGGAGTGGGTTGCCATTTCCTTCTCTAGCGCATGAAAGTGAAAAGTGAAAGTGAAGTCGCTCAGTCGTGTCTGACTCTTAGCCACCCCATGGACTGCAGCCCACCAGGCTCCTCCATCCATGGGATTTTCAGTAAGGCTGGTTATTCCCAAATGGGAAAGAAAACAAGGCACAAACTAAAATGGACATAGAAAATTGTAAGTTTTGTGAAAAAATAAATCTTTGGAAAGGAATTTTATATGTGGTCAGGAATAAATAAAATTGGGATCAATTTAATTAAGTAAATGAGTTTAAATATCAAAAGTAACCTGGTATAAAATTGGAATTTGGTTTTATCTCTGTTAAAAGGACAAACTGTATTTTTTCTATGAGTTTGTTCTTAGTAAGAAGAAATTATTAAAGTTTTTTCTTTACCTTAAAGGAATCTGACTATATATATATAGAGAGAGAGAGAGAGAGAAAGAGAGAGAGAGTAATCTTGTTTTATCTTTATCAGACCATGATTGCTTAAGTAAACCTAGTCCTCTGGATGTTAAAAGAGCTAAATTTTATTCAGAACCTCACAATAAACTGTGGAAAATTCTTCAAGAGATGGGAATACCAGACCACCTGACCTGCCTCTTGAGAAATCTGTATGGAGGTCAGGAAGCAACAGTTAGAACTGGACATGGAACAACAGACTGGTTCCAAATAGGAAAAGGAGTACGTCAAGGCAGTATATTGTCACCCTGCTTATTTAACTTATATGCAGAGTACATCATGAGAAACGCTGGACTGGAAGAAACACAAGCTGGAATCAAGATTGCCGGGAGAAATATCAATAACCTCAGATATGTAGATGACACCACCCTTATGGCAGAAAGTGAAGAGGAACTCAAAAGCCTCTTGATGAAAGTGAAAGAGGAGAGTGAAAAAGTTGGCTTAAAGCTCAACATTCAGAAAACGAAGATCATGGCATCCGGTCCCATCACTTCATGGGAAATAGATGGGGAAATAGTGTCAGATTTTATTTTTCTGGGCTCCAAATTCACTGTAGATGGTCACTGCAGCCATGAAATTAAAAGACGCTTACTCCTTGGAAGGAAAGTTATGACCAACCTAGGTAGCATATTGAAAAGCAGAGATATTACTTTGCCAACAAAGGTCCGTCTAGTCAAGGCTATGGTTTTTCCTGTGGTCATGTATGGATGTGAGAGTTGGAGTGTGAAGAAGGCTGAGCACCGAAGAACTGATGCTTTTGAACTGTGGTGTTGGAGAAGACTCTTGAGAGTCCCTTGGACTGCAAGGAGATCTAACTAGTCCATTCTGAAGGAGATAAGCCCTGGGATTTCTTTGGAAGGAATAATGCTAAAGCTGAATCTCCAGTACTTTGGCCACCTCATGCGAAGAGTCGACTCATTGGAAAAGATCTGATGCTGGGAGGGATTGGGGGCAGGAGGAGAAGGGGACGACAGAGAATGAGATGGCTGGATGGCATCACTGACTGGATGGACGTGAGTCTGAGTGAACTCCGGGAGTTGGTGATGGACAGGGAGGCCTGGCGTGCTGCGATTCATGGGGTCGCAAAGAGTCAGACACGACTGAGCGACTGAATTGAACTGTACTGATAACCTATATTTGCCTATGAAGTCTTTAATTGTTATTTTGGTTAAATGGATAACTAAGCATTTTTTTCCCAGTGATCTATGTGACTAAGTGTTCTAAAGCCTCTTTGATATTTTTGACAAGCGTCCTCCAAATCAAATTCTACATGTCTTTTTGACTTAGAAGTAGCTTTGAGGTATATTTCAGAGGGCCCCTGAAATATCTCAAAGATTTGTTCTCTCTCCTTATAAAAAGAGACATGTGTACCCCAATGTTCATCACAGCACTGTTTATGATAGCCAGGACATGGAAGCAACCTAGATATCCATTAGCAGATGAATGGATAAGAAAGCTGTGGTACATATATACAATGGAGTATTACTCAGCCATTAAAAAGAATACATTTGAATCAGTTCTAATGAGGTGGATGAAACTGGAGCCGATTATACAGAGTGAAGTAAGCCAGAAAGAAAAGCACCAATACAGTATACTAACGCATATATATGGAATTTGGAAAGATGGTAACAATAACCTTGTATGTGAGACAGCAAAAGGGACACAGATGTATAGAAGTCTTTTGGACTCTGTGGGAGAGGGAGGGGGGGCATGATTTGGAAGAATGGCATTGAAACATGTATAATATCATATAAGAAACAAATCGCCAGTCCAGGTTTGATGCAGGATACAGGAAGCTTGGGGCTGGTGCACTGGGATGACCCAGAGGGATGGTATGGTGAGGGAGGTGGGAGAGGGGTTCAGGATTGGGAACACATGTACACCCGTGGTGGATTCATGTTGATGTATGGCAAAACCAATACAACATTGTAAAGTAATTAGCCTCTAATTAAAATAAATAAATTTAAATAAAAAATGAACTAAGAATATTGGTTATATGAAATTTAACCATGGGAAGCATTGCCAAGTAAGAAGGAATGTTAAACCTTTTTTATGTTGTGTCTGGCTTACCAGGTGGCTCAGACAGTAAGGAATCTGCCTGCAGTGCAGGAGATCTGACTTCGATCTCTGGGTCAGGAACATCCCCTGAGAAGGGAATGGCTACCTACTCCAGTATTCTTACCTGGAGAATTCCATGGACAGAGAAGCCTGGTGGGCTACAGTGCAAGGGGTCGCAAAGAGTCAGACACAACTGAGCAACTCACACTTTCAGACTTGTATGGATGTGCATAATAAGTGTTTCAGGAATTATTAGAAACTTTTGGAAGTCTTCTATGTCCTGTAGTAGAATGTTGTCTGTCATCAAAATTGAAGCTCACACTAAAAGGACTAAACCCAAGTATCAGAGAAACACTGAAGCTGACTTGTATGTACAGGCAGAACAACAAAAGAATCTGTGAACATTGTGGCACATGTAGATAAAGTCCATTTTGCTTCTGCCAAAAAAATTGACCCTTCCTTGCCACACTTTTGCCATCCTGATGTCTATTTAATATGGCACCAGTCAGCTCCCACATTGGAGAAAGTAAGTGGGTAAACAATAGCTTTAAATGAAATAAATAGTTGGGGCTATGAGAAATTCAAGATGACCCCTTGGTTTCTCCCAGCTTTCTAGCAACTCTTTCCCTGACCATCATTTAAGATGACTCAAATTATAGACACTGGTAGGAAGATTTTTATAAAATTGTGCAAAGTCTACCAGCAATGTCTATCCTGCCAGGTCCATAACTCTGGAAAGGAAAGGAAAACAGATTTTTGCCCCAGAGGCCTCAGACCTCCTTTCCCTGGACACTTTGAACACCTGCAACAAAATTTCATTTATTTGCCGCTTAGTATGAGTCACAAATATTTGCCACTTCGTATGAGTCACTTAGTATTGCCACAGCCAGTCCCTCCCATCAGGAAGCTTCCACAAGCCTCTTAACCTTATCCATCAAAGGGCAGACAGAATGAAAACCACAATCAGAAAACTAACCAAGCTGATCACATGGATCACAGCCTTGTCTAACTCAGTGAAGCCATGTAGGGGCACCCAAGACAGACAGGTCATGGTGGAGAGTTCTGACAAAACATGGTCCACTGGAGAAGGGAAAAGCCAAGCACTTCAGTATTCTTGCCTTGAGAACCCCATGGACAGTATGAAAAGACACAAAGATATGACACTGAAAGAGGAACACCCCAGGTCAGTAGGTGCCCAATATGCTACTGGAGAAGAGTGGAGAAATAATTCCAGAAACAATGAAGAGACAGAGCCAAAGTGAAAGCAACACCCAGTGGTGGATGTGACTGGTGATGAAAGTAAACTCTGATGCTGTAAAGAACAGTATTGCATAGGAACCTGGAATGTTAGGTCCATGAATCAAAGTAAGTTGGAAGTGGTCGAACAGGAGATGGCAAGAGTGAACATGAACATTTTAGTAATCAGTGAACTAAAATGGATGGGAATGAGCAAATTTAATTCAGGTGACCATTATATTTACTACTGTGGGCAAGAATCTTAAAGAAGAAATGGAATAGCCTCATAGTCAACAAAAGAGTCCAAAATGTAGTACTTGGGTGCAATCTCAAAAAGTACAGAATGATCTCTGTTCGTTTCCAAGGCAAACCATTGAATACAACAGTAATCCAAGTCTATGCCCCAAAAATTAATGCCAAAGAAACTGAAGTTGAACAGTTCTGTGATGACCTACGAGACCATCTAGAACTAAAACCAAGAAAATATGTCCTTTTCATCATAGAGGCTTGGAATGCGAAAGTAGGAAGTCAAGTGATACCTGCCTGGAGTAAGAGCAAGTTTGGGTACCAGGCCCAAGGACAGTGTCAACTGCCACCCAAGTGTTCTTTGGGTATGCACAGCCTGGGCGTACTCCTTGCAGCTCTTCCTGATTTCATGGGAGAGATAGGGTGAAAGTCAGGGGTCTCCAGCCAGCAGTTTGGGCAAGACCACTGGAGTTCACTGTGGCAGCAATCCTAGTCATGGTACCAAATATGTCACTGGTGAAAAGAGATTTCCTCAGTGCTTGCCCTTGCAAAGAAAGGGAAGGACTCTGGACTAGTGCACATCAGGGGACTTGTCTGATGAAGGTCACTTTATCAGTCTTGTGAACTTGAGACAATTGCAAGTTATCCATCTATAAATGGAGTCTGCTAAATCCTATCCTGCATGAATGCTGGAATGCATGTACTACATATAAAGCAGAGTCATACTGATTAAGAAACACTGGTCTTTAATTTAATGGTAGTTATGATTATTATGAACCTCCAAAATACCCCCTTCCTATCTGAGGTTATTTTTATCCAGTAGATAGCAGAGATTATGCAGTGCATTGGGACAAAAGAAATAAATATTCTTAAATGAACTAAATTAAGGCAAAGTATATTTTATTTTTACCAAAAAACAAATGGTTAGAGGAAATAAGGCAAACTACAAATTAAAAGCTTTTTCCTTTATATTTGCTTAATTGTTTTTTAGTTTCTCAATATTTTCTGTGGTCGTGTTTCACATTACCATGAAAATCTCTCTTTCAGTGACATATTACCTACTTCAAGATCATAAAGACAGTACAGATGGTTCATGTTCTCTTTTACATCTACCAAAACTGTAACTTTAAGTATCCTAAAACAGCAATAAATCATTACCAAATCAATATTCTGGAGAAAAAGAATCTGTTAGAAGTAAAAATTCGATAAAAATGAAATAAACAATATGCAGAAGTTGCTAGTTTAAATCAGGAAGAAAATAGAGATCCAAACTTGGTTTGCTCGACCCCTACTAACCTGTACTATCTAGGAGCTTGACTACTCTTTGAGAAAATTCTGTTCCAGTGTCATCTTACCTTGTTTAGACGGTGAACAACATATTCAATACATTCAATGTGTTTTACATATACCCAACGTGTGGCTTTCAAAATTTTAAAACAGCAAACAATGTGATTTATATGATTAATATATTTGTTTTCTGAAGAACAATAAACCTTATGAAAAGTAATTAACATTTGAAAATACTAAACTCCTCCCTCATCTCCTTAATCTAATTTAAATCAACTTTCACTAGATATTTCTCCTATGGATAAAGGAAAAAAGATATATATTTTGTTAAAATGAGTTGTACCTAAACTCCCTTACTACATAAAACAGTAAAGAACATACAAGTTTTGTTCCCTCCACCCTATTACTCTCTACTATTTAGGATCTTGACAGCTCTGTTCCAACACAAAAGGGAAGAAAGTGTCTGGGCCTCCCTCCCTAGATGTGGGAGGAGCTGTAGGACTTGGCCCTGGAAGGGGCACTGGCTTCAGCCATTGTTGGAGCCCTGGCCATGCCTCTCAGCCCTGCTCTCTCCGCCTGATCTCTCAGACCCTCATCATAGAGGTCTGGGAAGGAAGTCAGACCTGTATCTTGGATCTTGGCCAGCACCTCCAACACCTTCATCTTATTGGTTTCAAACAAGCTCTCGGGCCCCACAGGAACTCGTAGTGTGGAGGATTGACATTGGGCACCTGTCGGTACTTCAGGTACTTTTTCTGCACCAGATCTTTGGTGATGAGCCTTCTGGGCTCCCCAAAGATCCAGTGCCTCCTCCCAGTATAGACCCCCAACACACTGAGGAATTCCCAGACCTCCTCCCTGGTGGAACGGTTACCCTTCATGAAGATAATGCCCAGGAGCACCATGAGGAAACCAGACTTGGGCAGACCCCCCTCATCACTCAGACCTTCATCGCCCCCGAGGTTGAGCTTGTTGATGAGGGCGTAGATGTTCCTGCTATGGTCGACTTCCGTCAGCTCCAGGCCAAATACCAGCTCCATGTGCTTAGAGGCTCTCCTGAGGATCTCAGGGATGTGCTGCCTATACTTGCTGCCAACGACCTTCAGCAGGGTGTGCTGCGAGATGGGCTCCTTCTTGGTGTACTTCTCCAGCAGGAACTCCAGCAGCATGCTGGCCTTCCTGGTCAGAGGATCTATTCGAGGGCTCTGAGTGGCAGGGGCTGCCTGGGAGGCACCTGCACTTTCCTCCTCTGGGCCCTGGGCACCTTCATCAGATCCTGCACAGGAAGGCCCTGCATCAGGAGAGCTAGGGGCCATGGCTCCCTGAAGCTCCTGGTGATCTCCAGTAGCAGGGGAGCTCGGGGGAGAACCCTGAGGGACAGACGAGGGGGAGGAGGGGCACTCCTCTTTGGGGGCTGCAGCAGCACTGGTCTGGGCCTCTTGGGGACACTGAGTGTCCCCCTGGACCTGGTGGCATTTCACACGGGCATGGTACTTGTTCTTGTGCATCTGAGGCATGGTGACACAGGTTATGGATCACAGGCGCATGCAGGCAGGGTGGCAGGCAAGGAGGGCACCTAGAGGAAGGACAAGCAGATGTTGTGAGCAACTGCAGTGAGGAGATTCCTCCCTGGCTTGAACCAAAGCCGCCTCTGAGGGGTCCTTGAGGCCAGTGCTCTAGGACCCACAAGTCTTGTGTTCTCCTGGTGAGCCCCTCCCTTGAGACCACTGAGTAGGAAGTGAGAGTGATCACTGGGGCACAGCCAGACAGCCCTGCCTGGGTGTTAGAGGGAGGCCTGTGGGAGCTGGCAGGGGAGGCAGGTCCTTTCAGTTCACATTTCAGAGTCATGATGAAAACTGGGGCAAGACTCCCTCATATCCCCCTGCCCCCAAACCACCCACCCTGTTCCCTCTCTTGCTTTGAAGTTGACGCTGCCACCTTCCCTGTCACCCCAGATGATGAGAGGAGGGAATGTTCAGGCCCCCAATGAAGGGAGCCGGGACCCGCCCTTCTGCTGTCTCGAGGCTGCCCCTTCACAACCAAGCTGCAACCTCCCCTGACAGACCACCGCCCCCGTCCCCGTGTTTGGCTGGGAGGAAGTGCTGGCCACAGGGGAGGGTCCTGAGTCAGCCGTGTGATGCGGAGGATGGTCATTACCCTGACTCCTCCCCGAGCCCTGACATCCTCCCTCTGCTGACCAGCTGCCAGCCCTTCTGAACGAGGTCCCCTCTTCCCTGAGTGTCCCGTGTCAGTGATCGCAGTCAGGGAGCCCTCAGCCTTTAGAACTGCCCAGATGCTGACCAGTTGCTCTCTGGCCAAGTCACGCTGGGTAAGGGGTTAGGCGTGGCCACCAATCTGGGGTGTGGAGACACTCAGTCCTCCCGCAGGTTCCTCCTTTACTCCACAGAATCCCGGACTTCCCTCTACTGAACAGAGCCAGGGTCCAGCAACCCTGCACCCAGATCCACCACCCCTGGACCCAGGTTATGTCCCGGGAACCCGTGTGCATAGCCGATGGACATTGCACCTAAGAGCCTGGTCCTAGCCTCCAGGCGTAGAGCAGGTGCAGGGTTGCCGGGGGGCTGTGAAGTCCCCTCTTTTCGGATGGAAAAGGTGTTGGGAGTGCCAGGGCATATCTTTGTAACTATCCAGTGCACTTGTAACTCATGTCACCTCCAACTTGGACCCCTGATGAGACCTCAGACTCCTCCCTCTGGTCACAGCTACAGCAGCTCTCAAAGATAGCAGCCCTCTCAAAGATGGCATGGCACCCCAGCATGGATAGGGGGCTGTCACTTCCTATCATGTGCATCTGGGCTCCAGGAGGACAGCAGGGGCGGGGCCTGGGTGGGCGGGGTTCTGGGGAGTTTCCGGCAAGAGGGGGGATGTGGTCCCTTCTTCGACTCATAGTGGCTCCTGGGATGTCCCTGCTGATCTCAGTCAACTGGCCTCACTCCTTGCCTCTCACTTCTCTCAGTAAACCAAGCAGGAAGAATTTGGGAGCCCGAGCCTGACAGCCTTCCTGGATCTGCTGAGACAGACAGTGAGAGCACTCGGGCTCCTTCTTGTGTGCTGAGTGATGCTCTCTGTCTATCCCTGTCTTCCTCCGACCGTAATGCTGCGTTACGTGCCATCTGCTGACCTGAGGGCAAGGCCTCACCTGGAAGATGTCAAACCCACAGACGCCTGGTGAGAAGTGCACACGCATCTCATCTGGACGCTTCTGCCTAAGGCTTCCTGGAAATGGCTGTTGCAGGTAAGATAAGCGAGAGGGAAGGATGGGAGAAGGCCTTTTGTGGTGTGGAACCTCTCACATCTCACTCAGGATCTTCATATTGACTGCAGGCAGAGCCTAGAAACCCTTCCCTTTCTGGTATAAAACCACCCCTGTCCCCACCTATGCCCCTCACAACCCCAGCAGAGAAAGTGAAGGGGCTCCTCAGCCTGACGGTTCTCACTGTGGGTTCTTAGTCAACTGCAGGGGCATTGCTTGAAAATTCTGAGATGAATTTCTGTCCTTTTGTACAATTACGGTGATACAGGCTTTTCTCTTTTGGTCCATGTGTGACAGTCTCTTAAGCTCATCATTTACAAGGGCCAGTTGTCATCCACTAACAAAGTTTGTGCTGGTTATTGTATGACCTCTGGGCCATACTGCCATGTCCATCCTAAACTTTGGTGCCCCATGATCCTGGCATGGGGCTCTGAGATGCTGCCTCAGGTTCCTTCAGTGAAGCAGTGGAGGTTCATGGTCCCACGGCCCAGTGGAAGAATCAACCGCTCCAGTTTAAAGCCTTTTCCAGCTGATCCTGTTGTCTGTTTCCTTTGTGGCCTGCACACCTGTGTCAGCCTCAGAGTACTCCCTGACCTGGGCACTCACAGGGTCAAGTTCAATGGAGACTTATTGTTCCTCAGGGATTATTTAGTTTTGTGTTCTTGCTTTTGTTAGTAGTTGTCTTTATTCCTTGTGTAAGTTTTCCATGGTTTGTTCTGGGTACAGGAAACAGCTGCCCATGTGTGATTGTGGTCTCAGCTACTCCCGGTTTGGTACTAAATCTGTAAAGGATTTCAGGAAAATTGACAGTATTACAGTATGTCCTCCTCGTGTATACACCTAAGATACTGTTTGAGACTTCTTTTCCGAAGGGTCTCAGGAAATTCTTGTTTCCTCCATGTAGACTGGATACATTTTTCTAAGGTTTCTTTGTAGGTACGTTTTTTATATGGTTGCTTTTGTTTATGGTGTATTTTCTATTACATGATCTAAGTTACTGTTGATTCTTCCAGACCAGTCTCTTGATTTTGCTGTGTTGATCTTTTTTATGCCAGATTTCTGAAGTTCGTTATATGTGTCAATATATTCTGTGCCTGTTTCTAAGAATTTTAATTCAAGGATCAAATACTTAGTGTGATATTTTGCTTCTTATTATTGCTGATTTTATTAATTTTGCTTTGGTGCATATAACTCTGTACTGGCTCTGTGTTCTTATCCATATTTTTTTCTAGTTTTTAAATTAGTAGACTTAAAAACTTGTTTTAATTGACAGATAGTTGCTTTATAATGTTTTGTTAGTTTCTGCTATACAACAGAATGAATCAGCTATAAGTGTACATATTCCTCCTGCCTCATGAGACTCCCTCCCAGCCCCACATCTCACCCCTCTATTTTGTCACATAGCACCAGGCTGAGCTCCCTGTATTATATAGCAGTTTCCCACTAGCTCTCTATTGTACACTTGGTACAGTATTTTTGTCAGTGCCACTCACAATTCATTCCACCCTGTCCTTCCCTTGCTGTGTCCACATGACCATTCTCTACATCTGTGTCACTATTCCTGCCCTTCAAATAGGTTTATAAGTACCATTTTCTATTTTCCATGTGTATGCATTAATATGCACTCTTTTTCTGTTTTTGAGTTACTTCACTCTGTTTACAGGCTCTAAGTGCATCCACCTCACTACAAGTGACTTAAATTCATTCCTTTTTATGGCTAATATTTCACTGTATGGAGAGGCAATGGTAACCCACTCCAGTACTCTTGCCTGGAAAATCCCATGGATGGAGGAGCCTTATCCAGTCCATGGGGGTCAGTCGGACACGACTGAGCGACTTCACTTTCCCTTTTCACTTTCATGCATTGAGAAGAAAATGGCAGCCCACTCCAGTGTTCTTTCCTGGAGGATCCCAAAGATGGGGGAGCCTGGTGGGCTGCCGTCTATGGGGTCACACAGAGTTGGACATGACTGGCTATAGAACACCAGCATCAGCAGTGTGATTTTCATCATCACCTTCTTTATCCATTTCTCAGTTGAAATCTAGTTTGTAGCCATGTCCTGGCTATTGTAAATTTCAATGAACATTTGATACAGGTGTCTTTCAGTTATTCCTTTCTCATTTGTGTATATGCACTGTATTTTATTTGTAAACAGGTTATATAGTTTTAAATGGGAATCACTGAATCTCCCAGTGTTCTCCATCGTGGCTATATCAATTTCCATTTCCCAACAGTTTATCTTTTCTAATTCTCTCTGTAGCATTTACTGCTTGTACAATTTTTTTGATGATGGCCATTCTGACCCATTATGAGATGACACCTCTTTTTGTAATTTTGATTTGCATTTCTTTCATGATGAGGATGTAGCTCCTCTTTTCATGTGTTTATGTGTTTGTTGACCCTCTGTATTTCTTTTTTAAAAGAACAGATTTAGGATTGAGAAAATTCAGCAGATAGTATAGAGAGGTCCCATACAGCCACTCTCTTCCTCCACTTGGTATCTTCTATTATTAACATCTTGTATTGGTTCAATGGATACAAGTTCATTTTTTACAATTGATCAACTAATGTCAATATGTTATTATTAACTATTGTCCATTGTTTACAATACATTTTACTTTTTGTGTTTTACAGTTCTTTAGTGTTTGACAGATGCATGATAGTATCAACTCAGCCAACATGGTGTCTTGCAGAGGAGTTTGAATGCCCTATGGATCTCCCATGCTCCACCTGTCCATCCCTCAAAACCTCACTTGGAACCCCTGACAACTACTGAACATTTTACTCTTTCTAAAGATTTGCATTTTCCAGAATGTAACATTGATGGAATCATACAGTATGTAGGCTTTTTTATACTGGCTCCTTCTGCTAATCAATATACATTGAATTTTCTCTATATCTTTTTATGGTTTGAAATGTTTTCTTCCAGGACTGAATAGCATTCCATGTAGCTTTACAATATTTTGTTTACCCACTCATCTACTGAAGGTCATCTTTGGTGATTTCAGTTTTTGGCAGCTATGACTTATTCTGCTATTAAAATTTGTTTGAAGGTTTTTGGATGGGCTTAAGGTTTTGGCTCTTTTGAGTAAATACCTTAACGTTCATTTGCTAGATCATATGAAAAGACTATATTTAGCTGAAAAGAATTTGCCAGACAGTTTCCAAAGTATCAGTATCACTGCATTCCTTTTAGCAGTGAATTCATTTTCAGGTAGTTTGCCTGTTTCCTCTTCATTTATTTGGACTTCTGTGTTTCTGGTTTGTTCCTTTATTTGTGTAGTATTTCTCTGCCTTTTTCATTATTATTATTATTTTAATTATCATGTTTGAGGTCTCCTTTTCCCAGGCTTCAGGGTTGAATTTTTCTTCCTTTTTATTTCTGCCCTCTAAGGTTGGTCCAGTGGTTTGTGTAAGCTTCTTATAGGGTGAGATTTGTGCTGAGTTTTTGTTTGTTTGTTTGCTTTTTCCTCTGATGGGCAAGGCTGAGTAAGGTGGTCATTCTGTCTGCTGATGATCGGGTTTGCATTTTTGTTTTCTTTGTGGTTTAGATGAGGCGTCCTGCAGAGGGTGCTATCAGTGGTTTGGTGATGCCGGGTCTTGTATTCCTGTGGTTTCCTTTGTGTCAGTTCTCACTATTTGATATCCTAGGGTTAGTTCTCTGGTAGTCTAGGATCTTGGAGCCAGTGGACCCACTGTAAAGGCTCAGGGCTTGACATTGAATTTTGCGTGGGTCTATATATTCTTTTCTGCTGGTCATGTACTCCTGTCCACTCTCAGCTGGTATTCTGCATGCACTTCTGTGTCTGAAGGTGTATTCCAGATGTATCCTTGGAGAGAGATGTATTCTAGAATGTCCACCAACTCCTCTTGCCATCTTGTTCCTCCTGGGCAAGATTCGTGAGAGTCCCTTGGACTGCAAGGAGATCTAACCAGTCAGTTCTAAAGCATATCAGTCCTGAATATGCATTGGAAGGACTGATGCTGAAGCTGAAGGTCCAATACTTTGGCGACCTGATGTGAAGAACTGACTCATTGGAAAAAACCCCAATGCTGGGAAAGATTGAAGGCAGGAAGAGAAGGGGATGACAGAGGATGAAATGGTTGGATGGCATCACCTACTCAATGGACATGAGTTTGAGCAAGCTCTGGGAATTGGTGATGGACATGGAAGCCTGGAGTGCTGCAGTCCATGGGGTTTCAAAGAGTCAGACATGACCGAGAGACTGAACAGAACAGATGAGTCATCAAAATATTCTTGTCATTCCTATATTTTCTGGATGAGTTGAAGCCTTACCTTGCTGCAAGGCTGATTCCCTTACGGTGGCAAAGAAAGTGTGAGAAAATGTGTTCTCTGCTTGGTTTATCAAGTGTGATCCAGGCACACATTTCTCTGGGCAAATTATACAAGCTTTAACCAAAACCTTGCAGGCTTCTTGAAATTAACCATTGTCCATATGAGCCACAAACTTGAGGGAGGATTGACAGAAACAATACAAAAACTGGACTCTGGCAATTTAAGAATTAGGAACATGGGGCTTTCAGTTCAAGTCTCTGATAATTTTCCTGATTTTTTGAAAGATTACTGTCTTTTAACGCCTTCCTGTCCATCACCACATCCTGGAAATTTTCAGACTCAGGTCAATTTGATAAATGATGCCATTTGCCATTCATCCTCTGAAACATTAATTTTTCCTCCTGCCCCCAATCCCAGCATCAGAGTTTTTTTCCAATGAGTCAACATTTTCATGAGGTGGCCAAAATACTTATTTTCAAAAGCTTGAGAATCATTCCTTCCAAAGAAATCCCAGGAATGATCTCCTTGAGAATGGACTGGTTGAATGTCATATTTCAGTCCAAGGGACTCTCAAGAGTCTGACCCAACACTACAGTTCAAAAGCATCAATTCTTCAGCACTCAGATTCTTCACAGTCCAACTCTCACATCCATACATGACCACTGGAAAACCATATACTTGATTAGACGGACCTTCCCTGGCAAAGTACTGTCTCTTCTTTTCAATATAAGGTTGGTCATGTCTTTTCTTCCAAGGAGTCACATGTCCATCTTTTAATTTCATGGCTGAAGTCACCATCTCATGATTTTGGATCCCCAAAATCTCCTCTGCCACAATCCCTCCCTGTTTCCATCTGTTTCTCAATGAGTGATGGGACCAGATCCCATGATCTTTGTTTTCTGAATACTGAGTTTAAGCCAACTTTTTCATTCTCCCCTTTCAAGAAATCAAGAGGCTTTTGATCTCTTCAGAATGCCATCAGGGTGGTGTCCTCTGCAGTCCAGAGGTTATTGATATTTCTCCCAGCAATCTTGATTCCAGCTTGTGCTTCTTCCAGCCCAGCATTCCTCATGATGTACTCTGCATATAAGTTAAATAAGCAGGGTGACAATATACAGCCTTGATGTACACCTTTTCCTATTTGGAACCAGTCTGTTGCTTTTAACATGGGGCTTAATGAATTACAAATATAATGATAATTTTCC
Source organism: Bos mutus (assembly GCF_027580195.1). NCBI lineage: Eukaryota > Metazoa > Chordata > Mammalia > Artiodactyla > Bovidae > Bos > Bos mutus. The sequence continues at coordinate 14,359 of NW_027218561.1, forward strand.
TGATTTTTTAAAAGAGTACTGTCTTTTAAAAATCTTTGATTTTCTAGATATAAGTCTGAAATTTTTAACACAGAAATTTGATAAATTGTACATTTGTCATGGGAATTGAAACATGAATTTTTTCTCCCTAATGTACCACCCAGAAATCAGAAACTCTCAGTGTTCTTATTTCCTTAGGGAAATAGTTATTTTCAAAAGTTCAGTAAGAATCTGTTGTTATCTGGATATCTGGAAACATTGATTACACTACAGAGACTTTGACTGGAATGTCATATTTGACAGTCACAGGTGGACTTGGATATGACCAGATAAGTTAAGGAAACTAAGGTTAACCATCAGTTCAGTTCAGTTCAGTCCTTTTCCTATTTATGTCCGCTCTTTGTGACCCTAGAATTGCTGTTGCATGCCAGGCCTCCATGTTCAAATCACTCAAGAGGCAGAGTTCAGGTGGTCTGAAATTCAGGTCCATTGAGCTGGTTTGCCATTCAGGTCATCCTCTGTCCACCCCTTCTCCTCCTGCCCCAATCCCAGCATCAGAGTTTTTCCAATGGGTCAACTTTTCCATGAGCTGGCAAATGTTGGAGTTACATTTTTAGCATCAGACCTTCCAAAACACCCAGTTCTGATCATCTTTAGAATGGACTGGTTGATCTTGCTGCAGTCCAAGGGACTTTCAAGCATTACTTCCAACACCACAGTGAAAAGCATCAATTCTTTGTGCTCAGCTTTCTTCACAGTTCTTTGGCACATCCTTTCTTGACCACTGGAACAACCATAGCCTTGACTAGACGGACCTTTGTTGGCAAAGTAATATCTATGCCTTTGAATATGCTATCTAGGTTGGTCAACTTTCCTTCCAGAGAGTAGGCATCTTTTAATTTCATGGCTGCAATCACCATCTGCAGTGATTTTGGAGCCCCCAAAATAAAGTCTGACACTGTTTCCACTGTTTCCCCATCTATTTCCCATGAAGTGATGGGACCAGATGCCATGATGTCTAATTTTCTGAATGGTGATCATTTAAACCAGCTTTTCACTCTTGTCTTCTTTTTCATCAAGAGGCTTTTTAGTTCATCTCTTTAATATCTTCTGCCATCAGAGTGGTGTCATCTGCATTTGTGAGGTTATTGATATTTCTTCCAGCAATCTTGATTCCAGCTTGATTTTCTTGAAGCCCAGCATTTCTCATTCTGTTGTTGCATATAATTTCTTTGCACTGCATGACAATATACAGCCTTGATGTACACTTTTTCCTATTTTGGAATCAGTCTGTTGTTCCATGTCCAGTTCTAACTGTTGCTTCCTAACCTGCTTATAGGTTTCTCAAGAGGTAGGTAAGGTGGTCTGGTATTCCCATCTCTTTCAGAATTTTCCACAGTTTATTGTGATCCACACAGTCAAAGGCTTTGGCATAGTCAAGAAAGCAGAAAGAGATATTTTTCTGGAACTCTTGCTTTTTCCATGGAGCCATAAAAACCCATTGGAAAAACAGCCTGGGACCTTGCTGACAGAATTCCCATCAGCCTTACCAGGTGAGTTAGGATGATCACTTCTGGCAGGCACAGGAACTTTAGGATGTTTTGGGGACTTCAGGAAGAGAGGAATTCATCCAGATCTCTAGGTTTGACAACAAGTTTTTGCTGTGGCTTCCTAGCCTCAAGAGGCTATTAAAATGTCTTTCTGGAGACTCCTTATGAACTGTTCCAGCAAAGCAGATTTAAAAGCGCCTATTGGCAAATTGTTATTCTTACTGTACTCAGATAAATAATCAGGCCAAGTTTATTGAATTTAGACTTCCTTTGCAAACATATTAGGTCTTAGTTTTCCTGTCTACAGTAGAAATAAGGGAGATGATAGAAAAAATTGGTTCAATAGAAAGTGTACTACACATGTGTGGGTATTAGGTTCTAGTGGTATTACGTTTCCTTGAAGTTTTATTATTTACCTGCAAACTGGGTTCGATCCTGAATTTTTCTAGTGTCCACCCGTATCTAGCTGGACTACGGAATTTTCTTACTAAAATTCCCAATTTCTCCCATCCTTTTGATGTGTCTGTGGGAAGACGGTAAGCTCCAAGCGATACACCTCTGCCATCTTGATCCACTCACTCTCCCATTCTTTTGACTTGAATCACTGAGAACTAACATTGCCATTTTCCTGAAGTCCTGCAAGGTGAAGCTAGATGACTTGATGCAAAGATCAGAGAAATTGTCACAACAGCTCATTTTTTTGTCATTGTTGTTTTGTTTTGTTTTGTTTTTTAATTTTATTTTATTTTTAAACTTTACAATATTGTATTAGTTTTGCCAAATATCGAAATGAATCTGCCACAGGTATACCCGCGTTCCCCATCCTGAACCCTCCACCCTTCTCCCTCCCCTACCCTCCCTCTGGGTCGTCCCAGTGCACCAGCCCCAAGCATCCAGTACCGTGCATCGAACCTGGACTGGCGACTCGTTTCATACATGATATTATACATGTTTCAATGCTAATCTCCCAAATGTCCCCACCCTCTCCCTCTCCCACAGAGTCCATAAGACTGATCTATACATCGGTGTCTCTTTTGCTGTCTCGTACACAGGGTTATTGTTACCATCTTTCTAAATTCCATATATATGCGTTAGTATACTGTATTGGTGCTTTTCTTCCTGGCTTACTTCACTCTGTATAATCGGCTCCAGTTTCATCCACCTCATTAGAACTGATTCAAATGTATTCTTTTTAATGGCTGAGTAATACTCCATTGTGTATATGTACCACAGCTTTCTTATCCATTCATCTGCTGATGGACATCTAGGTTGCTTCCATATCCTGGCTATTATAAACAGTGCTGCGATGAACACTGGGGTACAACAGCTCATTTTGAAATAGACTTCATGACTGTTGCTATACGAGCCACTCAGAAAGTTAACCTGATCACCCAGAAATATTGCTAACTGTGATAGAGACATTTCAAACTACAATAGTTGCTTCGATCCTGACACCTAGAAAACTTCTTGACTGACTACCCCCTGGGCTCAGAAACTGGTTTATAACCAGCTCCAATCATTAATGTCTGCTTTTTTTTTGTTTCCATAGAAATGCCTCTTATTAATAACTACCTGATACCGCTTGCACCCTAGACCTAGCTTTGGGAGCCAACCTGCACCACCACCTATTGAAATGAGATACCACTGTTCAAATAAACTGACCTGTTCTCAGAATGATGCAACTGCTGCCATGAAATGGAGGACTCCACTAATCCATTCTCTCTCTCCACAGTGACCAGGTCAGCTTTTACCATGTGAGACTTGCAGGCAAGTTTCAGAGGAGGCACCTGTCAAGGCTTAGGGCACTCTGCCCCCAAATATACCACAGTGGCATATTGATTATTTTGATTTCAAGTAACTTAAGAAACAGCCAACAGAGGAGGGACATTCCACTGCCCCCCGATATCTGCCTCCCTGAGAGCAGGAAATGCATCTCATATGAAGGATGTACTGCCTGTATCTGGAGGCAGAGGGAAACCCTTCTAACCAGAAGTAGGCAGTTCAAGCAGAGAAGCCTGTATACACAAACCTTGTTAAGTCTTTCATTTACTACCCTGGGTACAGATTCTGTTTAGATTCCTTACTAGTTGAGTACCTAAAACCTAAGTTGATTTGTCCTGTCGATTCCTCACAAATTGTTTTGTTGTCTACAAAATAAAGAAGCTGCCTGCTTTGCCCACTTCTTAGGTCCCATTTCTATGACACTTCTTGTGCACATGAATTGCAATTTGTCTCTTTTTCTTCTGTTACCCTGTCTTGTGTCAAGTTTACTAGTAGTCTAACCACAAGAATTCAAAAGGGATAAAGGGAGGAATGTCCTTCTTCCCTAAACACCTCAAGGGAGTTCACCCTTACATCTCAGAAACTCCCTGGAGATGATGTGCATAGAATACCAGTCTGTGCCCTGGAATCTCCTGCATTGAGATAAGAGCAGAGACACCTTAGATTTCTGTCTGTTAGGGGCCAAATTGTGTCCCCTCCACAAATGCATATTGAAGGCATAACTCAGAGTACTTGAGAATGGAACTGTAGTTAGAAATAAGGTCTTTAAAGATATGGTTGATTTAAATATTTTTTTAATTTTAATTGAAGGCTAATTAGTTTACAATATTGTATTGGTTTTGCCATACATCAGCATGAAGCTGCCATGGGTGTACACGTGTTTATAATCCTGAACCCCCATCCCACCTGCCTCCCCATACCAGCCCTCTGGGTCATCCCAGTGATCAAAAACCCAAAATAAACAAAAAAAGATAAATAAATAAAGATCAATGAGCACAATATAATAAACAAAAAATAAAGAGATCGTGTAGAGTTAAAATGAGGTCATTAGGATGGGCCATACCCCAATGTGACTATAAGAAGAAATGGAGAC